>NC_091150.1:51523010-51553010 GCF_040958095.1 Procambarus clarkii | reverse complement strand
GTTAACTATTTAATCTAATTATAGGCAAGTAATTTTTTACTCATGTAGATATCAACGGACACAGTTCTATACTATTGAGAAAAAAATGCAAAAATTGTTGGGTGGACACATTAGCTCTGTGTCAAGAGAAACTCATTCCAATTACAGCAATACCGAGCCGACCATGTTGTGCACGCACCTTGCAGCAATTAGCGTTAAAAATTTAGTGAAGCTAACCCTCAAGTGTCTGGCCTCTAACTTTGAACAAACATACAGTGATTCTATTTCAGATATCGATATTTTATGTAAAATATATAATAAATACTAAACATTATGGCGTAGGATACTGTTCTCTTCCTCACCAACACCGGAGGACTCAAACTTCTCCCCGAAATCTCACAGCTCCGACGTGTCTAGTGAGAAGACTGACGTCTCTTTATCTCAATCATTGCGGCTTATTTTCGCATTTAATAATGAGCCTACGATCTCGGTAGCCCTACGAGGACCTTCACCCACGGGTATGTTTGTTTTGGGAAGCAGCTGGTAGTGCCTGTACAGCTTGTAAACTAAGGGATGTACAGGTTTCGTAAAGGGGTTGCGTAGATGCTTGATGCTGCACGGCCCAGGAACGCTGCGGTTCGAGTGATGCCACGTGATGCAGTCAACAACACAATCGCCCTAGCATGGCAATAGTCTCGTGGTATAAACAAAGGGAGTGAAAATTGATATCAGGATTGGTTTGATTGTCTCACTAATGGTACATCGAATTTGCCTCCGATGATGATCACAGAGCTTTGTTGTGCGTAATTGAATATATTACCGTGTTCCCGGAATAGCATGACATTATACAGCCAAGATTCTTTTTATTTTTTTTATATGATACAAAATACAGAATTGGGAATTGTGAACAGAGTTATTTAGATAAATGTGTAAACTGATCAAAAGATTAAACTGGTTTTAGAAGTACTGAATGAATTCCAAGTGTGAAAGACGGACATAGATATTTTGAGATAGGGAGAGAAACAGATAACGAAGATAGACTAATGCAGAGAGAAAAATCATCACACAGAATAAGGCAATTATTCCAAAATACAAATACATAAAGAAGAGCACATAATACCATCCCTCAACATTCACCAATAACTTCCTACACATTCTTCACAGCAAAACTATATTAATAATTCAAGTGGCAGGGAGTTGGCTCATCATCATTGTCAGTTTCCTGGACGTAACCCTCACAAGTTCCACTCTGTCCGTGCCACAGGGATCCTCTCGCGGGAGTCCCACTGACGTTGTCTTCTGAAAATTTCACCCGGATGATGGATGATTCACAAAACCACTTCGTTGTCATTCATCCATTTCTCTCGTGACGCATTATTTGAATGCTTGTGTGACGTGCCCATGCTCATCAGAGTACGATGAATGGATCGGAAAGGGGAAGGGAGGGGGGGGTAGGAATAGCCTAAGCTACTCTATCCCTTTGAGATGTATTAATTTCTTCTCTCAATAAACATACTTAAACTTGAATCGGAAAAGTTTGGAGGCGTACCTAATGTGCGAACAAGACATTTTCCCTTCGGCATATCTCTCTTTTTTTTCATTGGTAAATGAGCAATCATGTGCGTTTAGTGTTCACCGGATGCCAATCTATTTTCTTTACCCTCTATGCTTTTTTTGTATGTTTCCGATGGTTCATTTTGGTGTGGATTTTCCTCTCTGGAAAATGATTTGTTTGTTTGGATTTGAATTTAAGGCGCCAGAAATGTAGGAGATTAATTAAGATCAGTGCGAGGTCTCTTCTCTTGAAGATGTCATTGGGTCTTTGAATTTCCTGCTCTAATATACGACTAACTTGCTGGTTGTCATATATATATATATATATATATATATATATATATATATATATATATATATATATATATATATATATAATTATAATATGGACACCCTAACCTAACTGAAAGAAGTAAGGCTTTAGTAGGTAATGCACTCTAATCAACAATATTATGTAATATTAACTAGCACAACTATACAATCTATTTGATGTCATACTATTTAACAATGCATTGTGAGGTCATGATATCTCTGCAAATAATTTGCAGTTATCTTCCCACAATAACAATTCATGAAAGCTCAATGAAGATTACTAATATTTTAAAATCATACGTTTTCCATATTACATCAGTTAAAAAAAAGGTAATTTGTATTATTGTCTAAAAAGCTTTTACTACAACACAGTGGAATCAAAAGTACGTTTCATTTTTAACGCAAATTTTCTTGAAGAAACAATGCAATTAATCGGATAGTTGTGATGTCTTCCATGAATAAGATATGCACTAGAGTTTCGATCCTGTTCTTGAGCTGGAAAAGATGCAAAACAAAGCCATGAGGATTATCCTCGGAACTGGTACGATATGCCCCCGTTCAAATAAATTACTAAACATGAAGAAGGAACTGAATATTTCATGTGTAAGGGATCGTATCTCTGAAGTTAATAATTTGATTGGTATCAAGTTGCATAGGCTAACCCTCCCTAATCTCAGCACTGAAGCCCTCCAAGCCTTCTACCTTGAAGGTCAGTATCCCTCCAAATGGATTACCAAAACCACCACTGTGCTCAGAATGTATAATATTCATCACCTCTACCAAAAGAGAGACAACGACGACACTTTCCTGCCCCATGGGAGATCACCCCTTTCCAAATTACTGTTTCCCCTTTTCCACCAAGGGGAAACCTTGCTTCGACAAGAATCAAAAGTACAATGACTTAAGCCAAATTGATGCTTAAGTCAGAGAGCGATCCCTTTCCCAGATTATTTACACTGATGGGTCCTTGTATCAGTACAAGGTGGCAGCTGGAAATGCAGCTGTTGTGACAGGGAGAGATGGTCCTTCTCCCATGAGTGTGGAGCGCGTCTAACTGGGCCTCCACTCTTCAAACAGAATTGGTTGCCATAATCCTTGCACTCGAGCGAGTATATGAATCCAAAGTTGACAGTCTAATTGTAAGGGACTCCTTGCCTTCCTTGACTGCCCTCAGCTTCCCAAGAAATAACTGTGACGTGCTTATCTCTGAAGCTAGACACAGATATAATGAAATAATCAATGATGGAGTTAGTCTGTCTCCTGTGGATTCCTTCCCATATTGATCTCAGAAGCATGATAGAACTGATGAGTTGGCGAAGACTTTTGCTCGTAAAGTGGGAATTGATTACCAACTTGGACTGCCTTTGAGCAGCTTGAGGGCAGTAATATCCCGGGAACATCAACTAAATTTCAGAGACTTGAGGGGAAGTGAAATTCACACCAGTTCCTCCATCTATCGTCATTCTATTATGCAGGAAGTACCGCACGTCTATGGGTCATCCAATAAGGTTAGCAGACGTATTGTTATTTGCTTAACTAGACGAACTAGAGGGTACAGTTCCTGAACCGATTATGTGCCTCTGTAATCGTTTAAACCACCGCCCACTGGATGGGTATTGGGTGCATAATAACAGTTCTTGCACCGCTGTTTTTTCCTATTCCCATATCAGATATAAACAAAAATACAAGTCACAGCTTCGTGCCAATATTTGCAGATGGTACAAAAATCAGCATGAAATATACTTCTGAAGAAGACATTTAAAAACTTCAAGATAGTAACAAACTATTCGATTGAGCCACATAAAATAACATGTATGTAAGAATGATAAATTGAAGGTACTTAGCTAAATAAAAATTAAGACCATTTTTTTCCCCATTTCCAAATGCTATATAGGCGTAATGGCTTGGCGCTTTCTCCCTGATAGTTCCCTCCTGAACAAAATATAGGGTACACGACATAATTAAATCTGGCGATAATATTAAAGCAACATTTGAAGGATCTAGGAATGATGTATAACAATGTATCGTTTAGGGATAAATTAAATTAGGGATAACCCAAGCAAATTTAATGTCAGCTAGAAAAATGATAGGATGGATTACGAGAACCTTCAAATCCAGGAATCCCATCACAATACTCATGTTATTGAAATCATTAGTGATGATCCGTCTTGAGTTCTGCTCAATACTCACTTCTCCCTTCAGAGGAGAATAGATAGTTGAAATAGAGGTAGCATAGAGAACATGTTCGGTACGCATAGACACGATAAAGCATAAAATAATATATATATGGAAAACTGGAGGGCCAGGTCCAAAATTTGCGCACTAAAACACCAACATGATGTAGTGAGCGATATGGAAGGATATGCAGAATAGAGCCAGTGAATAGTAGAGGTGACATATACAGTCACAGAACGCTGTATGAGCATCAGAGGTCCGCGTTTGTTTAATATCTTCCCAGCAAGTATTAGAAATGCGAGAATAATATTGGAAGTCTTCAAGAAAAACCTATCCAGCTTTTTCTTGAAGACTTTTTTCTCTGCAAGAAGAGCCGTAACAACCGGGCTGTAGTGGATATGTGGGCCTGCGGTCCGCTCCAAGCAACTGCCTGATGGACCAATCTCTCACAAGTCAAGCCTGGCCCCGGATCGGACTTTGGGAGTAGAAAAACTCTCCAAACCCCATCCAGCAACAACCCAGGTATAATTCAAGTGAGTATGGATCATTGAGACGGGACTGTTGATAATATAGTATATATATGTGCTATATTAGGCCTAGGAATATTTAAGTTTGGTTTTTAGCTTTATTTATTACGGACTCGCTAGAAATTGGTAGTATTCACTTTACAATGTAATTCACCATTTATGCACGACGGTCCACATAGTAACACAAAAGTACTCTCTAAACAGGAGGACGGGCTGGGAGACGGCGTGTCGTTACCGAGAGCTCTCCTGGCTTGCCCCCACACAAACTTCACCCTAAATGTTCTATATTTGTAATGGATTGATGTGCTGATCGCATCCTGCAGTCAATTCCGAGATCTGCGGATGACTTGTCTGTGATTGGTTGGACCGTACCAGTAACAGCAACAGAGAAACTGTGACATTAACAGTAACAGAACAGTAGCAACAGAAAATCGTAGCATAGTAGCAACTGAAAGACCGTCCCAGTAGCACTATCAAGAGTCCTTCAGCAGCAGGAACTGTGGGACTCTCGCCAGTTGCAGCCAGCTAGACAAACCCTGTCAGGAACAGCAACGAAGAAACCGCCTTCGTAACGTCAAAAGAAAAGCAACCAAAATGACAGTTATAGCGGTTGTGCTCTAAGCTGAAAGAAATGTAGCAGGCGGACGAGATTTAAAAGCAGTCGCAGCATTGTTATGACCACACATACACCAGTATGATCATACTGTGGCTGGTGTATGATGTATTCAAACTGTATAGTGATATCTTGGCTGATTAGCCTATTATCACGAATATTATATTTTCTAGCTAATCTTATTTCGACAATACACCAGGATAAATTGTGTATTGCCAATGTGTCTCTCATATATCTATGTATATTATATTTCAATACCAAGGTTGTATGCCATGTATTTGTGGATATATATTGGAAGTCTCGTGAATAGCAGTAGCCTAATGTCAGGTAGTTTGGAAAACACCTATATATGCTTAGAGAATGTAATGCTAAGTATTGCTGTATAGGACCTGTTATGTGAACTATGATGTAGAATGTATACATTTAGGTCTCTGATGTATTACTATCATGTATACTGTAAAATATTCATTTCATTATTGTTCATTGTATTGTCCTCTTGTCATATCAGTTATAGGTATTCTAGCACTGAGACGTATACCACACAGACAAGGTTTTAATACTCATGTTGTATATATATATATATGTATGTATATATATATATATATATATATATATATATATATATATATATATATATATATATATATATATAACTGAAAACTCACACCCCAGAAGTGACTCGAACCCATACTCCCAGGAGCAACGCAACTGGTATGTACAAGACGCCTTAATCCACTTGACCATCACGACCGGACATAATGAGGTGATAGCCGAGGCTATTTGAACCACCCCACCGCCGGCACTCGGATAGTAATCTTGGGCATAGCATTTTACCAAATCACCTCATTCTTTGGGGCACACGTGAGGAACACAAATGCGAACAAGCCTGAATGGTCCCCAGGACAATATGCAACTGAAAACTCAGTTGGGCTTCAAGCCATTCAGGCTTGTTCGCATATATATATATATATATATATATATATATATATATATATATATATATATATATATATAATAATATATGTACTCTATATTGTATTCATGTATACTTATGTATAACGGCTGATCCTGTAATGTCTTGAAATCCTCCCTTAACCTCCCTCCCCTCTCCCACCCCCCCATTGCGTATCACTTCAGCCAGTATTACCATGTCTTGCTTATATGAATTCTCAGTTGACATATTTATATATCATGATATAATCTTTAATATACTGAATTATTGAAATGTATTATTATGTAAGGTTGTTTATTATAATCTTTGTTTAGTTATATTATGAATTAGAAGTTCTTGAACGAGATATGTCTGCATATGAGCTTGAGATATTTGAAAGATATGTGTCGGCTAACTCATTGATGTGGATACAGTGCCGCTCCCGGCCTGCTTGACTCTGGGCGGTCACTCTCTTTTGACCTCCTCAGTCGAGCGCATCTGTTGGCGTTAAGGTCCGGGTTTTCTGACCTTGTTTGTGTTAACTGACTGCTAGGATATTTGTCATGTTGCAGTAATGTATACCATCGATCATTTCTACCGTTGTGTATCATTTATACTAGGTGGAAGGTGCTCTTATACGTCTTAATGAGGTGGGAACCTGAGGATCTTAAGTGATGCCATTGTGCTGTGTATGATATTGATTCCTCATACCTCATTTGTTAATCATGGTGATACCACCATCCTGTATTGGTATTAGCAGCATAATAGGCGCTAGTGTCTCACTGCGCCAGGATAGAGCTTGGTGTCAGCTAGTGCTGATTGTATGCAGTTTTGAGACCTGTTGATGATCATGCCCAGCATGAGAAGCTGGATAAGTAATAGTGAGTAATTAGCGATTGTACTTTTTTATGATTGTTATGGTGACTTATGTTTAATGCCCAGAAAACTGGAATATGTTTTGCTAGCCTTTAACTCCCCTAGACATTGATATTTGGCCAGGCTTGTTTTCCCAGTGATGCTGTAGGCTCACCACCCATATTATCTATATAGTAGGGGACCATAACAAGCATCAGCACTAGTATCATCAACACCAATAGCAGCATCGACACTAGTATCAGAAACACAGCAATAGCATCATCAACACCAATAGCAGCATCACGAGACTCTGAAACCCCATCAACAACTAAAGTCGGAGCAGCAACACACTAGCGGCAGAAGCGCCTTGATATACTGATGATCGTAAAGTTTTATGGCCCGGGAGAGGCAAAGATTGACCAGCAGAATCCACTTCCAGATTCCAGATGACTGGATAACAGAACCAGTCAATATGTACCTCTGCTGAGGTATACAGAATCTGCTTTTTTAACTACGTCGAAATTAGGGTCTAGAAATGGATATTGTGACGATATTAACGCCATCTGTTGACTGCACCTGACAGCTGAGTGGACAGCGCTTTGGATTCGTAGTTCTGAGGTTCCGGGTTCGATCCCCGGTGGAGTTGGAGACAAATAAGCAAAATGTTTCTTTCATCCTGATGCCCCTGCTCACCTAGCAGTAAATAGGTACCTGGAAGTTAGACAGCTGCTACGGGCTACTTCCTGGGGATGTGTAACAAAAAAGAGGCCTGATCGAGGGCCGGGCCACGGGGACGCTACGCCCCGAGATCATCTGAAGATAACCTCAAGGTGGATCTGGACCTGACCCCATTTTCTGTTGCCCGGTGGAAAGCCGTGATCTCACTGAAGCAGGTGTAGTTCCCGTTCGTACGATATGATTTGCTTTCCTTAGAGTTGATGTGAGAGGTACGTTGGAGGGCAGTCCACCCGGAGTGGCCAGCAAGGGAAGTCCTCAAGAACGCAAGGATTGTTTCAGTCGGAACAAGAAGGGCCTCGTCGTTGAAGGCAGTGAATTTGTCTGCGATAGTCAGCGAGCTATTGGTGTAGGAACGACGTATCCCGGGGTGGCCAAGTTGTCGTCGTAGACGGATTGAACGTCCATCTGTTTTCGAGGTTAAGGCTAGTATTCCGTTATAAGCCTAGAGACGAAGCCAGGCAGCGTGTTGCTGGAGGTATAGTGTTGGCACAGTGTGATGATACTGCGGAGGACTGGCCCGGGAATTGTTGGAAAAGTGGACTCGCTAGCGTGAGTACCTTAGAAGAAGGGCACACAGGGAAGGAGCGCTGAGTGTGGGGCCAGGAGGAGGACTCACCGTGATCGATGGTCACTGAGGTGTTTGTGGTGTCCTGAGTGAGGGTAACATGGGTACATCTGCGGTGTATGGATATTGGTGTATGTTTCTTGTAAATAATTACCTGTGAATAATATTTAAGTACATGTGATGTTTTTGTCTAATGTTGTTTAACACCCTTTCCCCCCCCCCCCCCCCCGTTTGGTTGTCTATTACTGCTCAGTTCTTGAGTAACTGTGAAGAGGCACAAAGGTTGTGCCTCTTAAGATAGCAGTAAAAGATAGGATAAAAAGATAACCCGTATAAAGATAGCAGTAACTCGGGTTATTTTCCTTAATGATTCCGTAGCAGATAATAACAAAAAGAGGTAATAGAAGTTTATATAGGTGAATAAATTAAAAAAAATGTTCCCCTCCAAAAATATATATATAAACCTGTACAATGAGATGAAGCAAATTTAACATTGTATAAAAAAAACTATTTACACACACTTTAGTTTTATGACCTCACATAATTAACCTTCATAAATGAACCTGAGGTTAGATTTAATAAATAAATCTCACTCTTATATAAATGTTAATTAATTAAAACAAATTAATAACATTACAACTGATGAAAATAAAATATATGGGTATCAAAACTTAGGAAAAGCAGCTGCAGGAAATCAATGTAACACTGGCATAAGACTCGATATTTTTTAATTAAGTCTTATAAAGAAGATTTTATAGTTGTGTGTCTTTGGTTGTTTATCGCACTGTAGTGAGGCTGTGGATGGATTACGATCCACTGCCTAATTACAATCACACTACAATTGATTGTTCATATACGAGAAGTGCTGCTTGCATCTCTACCACTTCGTCTCTTACTCCTAGAATTTCCCAATATTACGAATACTTTATTTATGTATTTGTATGGGGAGTGCGTGTGTGTGTGTTCACCTAGTTGTATTCGCCTAGTTGTGCTTGCGGGGGTTGAGCTTTGCTCTTTCGGCCCGCCTCTCAACTGTCAATCAACTGTTACTACTTTTTTTCCCCACACCACACCCACAAACCCACACACAACCCCAGGAAGCAGCCCGTGACAGCTGACTAACTCCCAGGTACCTATTTACTGCTAGGTAACAGGGGCATCGGGGTGAAAGAAACTCTGCCCATTGTTTCTTTCCGGGACCACAGGATCACTCGTCCAGCGTGCTGTCCAGTCAGCCACCGGCCCCCGAACTAGTGTGTGTGTGTGTCATTTGAAAACTCAGTTTCCAACTGTGTCCCCTTTGTGCATGTACCACTTGTGTTAAATAATCTGACATTATCTTCTCTTATAAATTCTCCTGAGAATCTTGAATGTGGTGATCATATCTGCCCTAACTCTTCAGTTCTCCAGCGATGTGAGGTTTAGTTCCCGTCGTCGTACCTCGTAGCTCATACCCCTCAGCTTGGGTACTACTCTGGTGGCATTCCTTTGACTCTTCTCCGAGTGTGTGTGTGTGTGTGTACGCTATTATAATCGTTATTATAAGTGTTGGGTGTAGTTTTAATCCAATTCATTTATGAAGTAATTGATGAACTACATCTCACTAATCAACTGAACAGTACACCTGAATAACCCAGGTGTACTGAACCTGGGTTATTCTGTACATTTAAACATACAAGCACTCCTTCATCCCTTCACCTTACCTAGCCTTAAGTGTTCTCCCTCTGTACTTTACCTATAATTTTTTATCCTTCCCTTTCCCCTTCCATTATTTTACCTGTCTCGTATACACCCACATTTGCCTAATTTATTATACCCATCTTCGCTACTCTCATATACAAGAGCCGTCCCCCACACAACTTTCGACTCATCTTTTTAATCAAAATCCCCCTTTATTCCATAAATCCTATCAAGTTCCACTTATGTCACTGCTCGCTGGTCTAGTGTGACGGCCCTTCCTTGAGAGTTTCCTTTCCATAGCTTGTACTCCGTCCCCCTGGCACTGTACGACCCTATCCTCCGTGCCATATATCAGGTGACAGGGGTGCCACGTCTTCCGGTAACAATCTCCTCCCCTCTTCCTTACCCTGCTGGCTCGGATATTTGCATCAGGTGACTGTGCCGCTCCAGCCACTTCAGTACAAGTCTATTTGTGACGACAGCCACAAGCCTGTCAAAGAACCGGTCATACGACAACAAGAAGCCAGTCACGACTGTCGGAAAATCCGACACCATTTAATATAACATACAGACAGATAATAATTGCTGTATTGTATAAACAAGTAACCCATAGAAAATGCAACTTGTAGTGGAATTACCGTCTATAGAAAACGGGATATCATCACCACATACTATTATAAATTCACCAGCTATTCTGCTGGGAATTATTCTTAAATACATTAGTCTTTGGACTTTACCATCAGAAAAACATCTCATATAAATTAACTTAATTACCAATATCAAAATAGAGTAAATGTGACCCTTCTATCACTTTCTGTCATCTGGACAATGTAAGCCAGGCATCAGGGAGTGGTGAGGGAGCAGCCATTGTTGATACTAAGACCACAGAGGCTCACGGGAGCAAATACGGCTCCTGTTAATTTTACTTGGACGAAGTGTTATGGAAACCAAAGGTGTACCATTATCAACACGCTGTCAACAAATCAAGTTAAGTGTTCTTCCGAAACCCATTTATCTTTCATTTATGGCCATTAATGTCAGTATATAGGGTGACCCGGTTAGAGCACGAGATAGCCTCATACTAAAGGTAATTAAGCCAGGTCTTTAAGGTTCCATGTACAGTGTTTTCTCTGATATACCTGTCATATATAGGATTCTGGCTTCACAGTTAGCACCCTTTTGACAGGTCAAGACGAGGAAGCATGCTTTGTGCATCAGTTACCAGGGTGATGGAAGCTACCTCAAAGAGGGAAAATGTGGTGTCTACATCCTGGTTATACCTGGTGGACTAAGGCCTGCTGTACTATAAGATAAGGAACCTCTTCAATGTATGTAGTCTAATACTGTAGTTTGATTGGCTGCATATATATAAATTTAATTAATATAAACCCTTCCTTAATGTGTAGAGGATCGATATGTGAGAATATGAGATTATTGCAGAAATACAGTCCACTTATCATTATACAAATTGCTATCGAAGTATATAAATTAATGTAAATATAAATTCTATATATATTCATATAAATTAAATAAATATAAATCTCACAGGTCGGTTCCCACAACGACCCAGTCACGCGGCGGCCACAAGAAAAAACTAGAAGTAGCCATGAGGTCCAGGACTCGAACCTGCACATTGGGTACTCCCAAGTACACGCCTTACACTACTTGACCACGACATGGTCAAAAGCAATGCAACCTGGGATTCAACTGAATCCGTAACCACAAGCCAGTCACAAGCCAGTCACATGGCAGCCACGAGCCAGTCATACGACTGTCACAAGCCAGCACACGACATCCAGAAGCCAATAACGAACCTGCAACTAGTTAGCAGTAAACCAGCCATAAGTGGTACAATAAAGCAGTCCATCATAAATAATTAGCGCTCTTTGAAATGTTCAAACACCTACCACCAGCACGAGTTATAGTACCAAGGTGTACTTTAAGTTACAACGAGATGTTCATCTTCTGCAATAATGTCGATGTTTCTTAAGAATTTTAGCGTATTTCTCGGGACAACAAAATGGTGATTGATTAACATACGATGTCAATTCCGTCGTCATCTGTTACCCTTCTGAAATATAAATGTAAAATTCGATCACTAGTTTCAGCAACTCTCTTAGAACAAGATCATAATACTGGAAGTCGATCAAGTTTAGTTTGTCAACCTTTGTAAATATATGTGATGAGGCTTCTACATGCCGGATTGAGCACAAGATTGACCATTGACCACCACTAACCGACCACAAGTCGACGACCAACCGACCACAAGCCGACGACCAACCGACCACAAGTCGACGACCAACCGACCACAAGTCGACGACCAACCGACCACAAGTCGACGACCAACCGACCACAAGTCGACGACCAACCGACCACAAGTCGACGACCAACCGACCACAAGTCGACGACCAACCGACCACAAGTCGACGACCAACCGACCACAAGTCGACGACCAACCGACCACAAGTCGACGACCAACCGACCACAAGTCGACGACCAACCGACCACAAGTCGACGACCAACCGACCACAAGTCGACGACCAACCGACCACAAGTCGACGACCAACCGACCACAAGCCGACGACCAACCGACCACAAGCCGACGACCGACCGACCACAAGTCGCCGACCGACCGACCACAAGTCGCCGACCGACCGACCACAAGTCGCCGACCGACCGACCACAAGTCGACGACCGACCGACCACAAGTCGACGACCAACCGACCACAAGCCAGTCAGACCTGGAAACCGACTTCCTCGCAGCGAATACCAATAATCATATTCTTTCTGTTATCACCTCCTCCTTCTCTTCTTTCCTTTCACAACAATCTTCCGAGATCTCTCACAGCGTGACGTTACGAGAGTGTTGTACCTCACTGCAAGTACCTACCTCCTTGAACTGCTCCCTAACTTTCTTCTATGTTGGGAAGTTTTCGCAATTGAGCTCAGATGCAATATCTGATTGTCTGTCAGTACAACTGACTGCTGATGAGTTTCTCCTGGATGCAATCAGAGGAAACTCTTGCATTCTTTTATTCCTTCTACGCGGTATTTTGTCAGATAATGATAGCAATATGTATATTTTGGTATTGTATGTGTGGGAGACATAACGTTAATTCGTTAACTCTCTTTTTTTTTAATTCAATATCTTGATTGTTTTCCGTTACTGTCTGTTTTGTCTTCATGATTTCTTTTCTATATCGTTTATGTTGTCCAATTTGCAGTTAATATAAGTTATTATATGGATAGAAATGCCTTTATATATTTGGGTTTTGGCACTTTAAACAAATGTTTTTACTTCTGTAATGTTCTGTGTAATACCTTAAAGACTCCTCATTACAGTAACTTTATAACTGGTTCGACTAAATTACATATGCCTTCTTGCTCTCATTTTCCCCAAACTCCACAACTCAAAATCCGAAATTTATTCCTCACGCCATTCTATTTTACTTCCAGATCTCTCTCACAAACTTTGCTCATCAAACATTCCAGTCTAAGACGCGTTTATCCTTCTCTTATTCCATACAGCCAAATGGCCGTGCATCTGTTGTCAAGAGCTGGGGCAGGCGCGGACCACAGAATCTATTGATGAGGTTGGAAGAGTTGCAGGCTTCCGCTTTTGTGGCTTGGGTTCGAAGCTCTAAACCCATATATATATATATATATATATATATATATATATATATATATATATATATGTATATATATATATATATATATATATATATATATATATATATATATATATATATATATATATATATATATATAATACACACATTTTGGTAACAGTTTTTATGGTTGACATATTGAATACGACAGAAATGGTGAGATCAATTATTCCAGCACGAATATTCAATCTCAGAGCTCATTCCACAGCTTTTACATAAAGATCGTTTATATAATTTAAGACAGAGGCCTCACATTTAATGAAAAGTAAATTTAATACACCTGACTCACTGCCGTACATCAGACTCTCCATACACGAGAGATGTGACTGGCCTGTGTGTGTGTGTGTGTTTGACAAAGTCGGCATAATGTATACAGTTCGTTTAACTCCTCTGTAATTTCTTTTCACAAGAAAATACTACCAATCAAGAGGCACCACATGTGACTGCCTTACAGATGTTTTACTGGCGCGAACAGTGCAATTTCGACAATCGTATCCCCCCCGAAATAAGAACAATCATGGAACTCGTATTGGTAACAGCGTGGCGCACCAACACACAGACTCACTTCAACAGTTCAAACACCTTGAAAATGAAATTCAAGCAAAATTCCATTAAATAAATTTTCAAATCGTCCCACATTGTTCCCGGTAACCGAATTGATTGCAACACCTAAAAGTTGGAAACGCAACTGAAGCAAAAAAATTGTGTAGTTAAAAATACGAATGCTTGCAATAATGGAAGCTTTTGTGTAAAAACAAAAATTGCTAACAAATGTAAAATTAATAACAATACAAACTTAATATTTTTTACAGTTATATATTAACACACTAAGAAACCATGTACTATAAATATAAATGCAAGAGGTACTTGAGGAAAATTTATGAAATTCACGAATTTATAATTATAAGAACATATGCAACGAAAAAACATTTACCATTCATACGAATTCCTCTCTAAGGGAATTATTCCAGTACAGCTGTTGAATGACTGAAATTAAGAATCTTTTATATACTAAATTGAGTTCACAAATGGACTCCAGCGCAGAACGCAAGCGTGGACACCGTGTATGTTCGGCACATTGAATGAAGGAATACAATTCAGGCCCGTTCAGAATTTTTAACTGTTTTTCTTTTTCTTTATTTCGTATTGTTTTTTTTCTTAACCTGACTCGTTACTCGCTGAATATTATATACTAGCCGGGGGTCCCCGGTGGTTCCCGGGTCTGTTTCTTTCACCTCTCCCTCCTTCTCCCCCATTGTTTCGATCTCCTCTTCACCCTCTTTCCTTTCTGCCCTCTCCCCCTATCTGCTACCTTTCCCTCTCCCCCATTTCTCCCTACCCCGTTTCCCCTTCACCCTCTTCTCAATCCATTTCTTCGTTACCCTTCCCTTCCTCTTACGCCTCTCCCCCCTCCTCTCCTTCCCCCCCCTCTCTATATCCTTCACTCCTTGCATCATCTTCTCCTTCTCTTCCTCTCTCCCTTTTTAAATTATCCTCTTTTAAAAATTTAATTATATTTAGTTGTGAAACTGCTCAGTAACTCGCAAATAACTCACCTTTAATACAAACTTTAAAAAGGCCAGAGGTATTGATATATGGCACCATTTTTTTTGTGTATGGCACTAGTGCCAACTCTGGCTAGCCTATGACATTCCCATACCCCTTATGTGTCACCTGTGAAAGATGGGTGAGGCTATCCTCAAGCGTCTGGCCCCAATCTCTTACATTCTCTTCTATAGCTACTAGAGTAATTACCTGGCTGAGCCCGGGGTCCCTCTCACCTTTGCCCCCTCTCATTGTCTCCCTGTCTCCTTTCCTCTCTCACTTATCTCTCCCTATTTCTCCTAATTTTCTCTCTCCCCGTATTCTCCTGTCTCCCAGTTGTCCTGCCTCTACCCCTCTCAGCTCTTTATTCTCCTTTCCTCTCCACCCAATCTCCCTGCTCTCCCACCCTCTCACCTTTCTCCTCAACATCCGCTCTATCCTCCTTTCCTCCGCTCTCCACCCACTATCTTTCCTCTCTCTTCCAATTTCTCTCCCACAAAAAAGTTATATAAGGAAGAATTGGAATTGTTAAAAAAAATCAATAGAGAACATAACCAATATTTCAGACTTGACCTAATGAAAATAGCAAGGAGACGGGGGTGAGGGTTGGATGAGATGCCGATATTTGTTTAGTGTGGCACTGGAGCCCATCCCAGACTGGCCTGTGACACTCCAATACCCTTCAGGATTCATACGTAAAAGTTATGTTAGGCTAACCTGAAAGGGTTTGGCTTCCAACCATGCATTAGCGAACAACCTGACAAAGAGACATTGTCTCTTATTGTTATAGATTATATGTATATCAATATGCCACCATACGTTGGAAGCAGATGATTTTTATAGCCATGTTTTCATGAATATGATTGTAAATGATAAGTCAATAACTCCTGCTCGAAATTATATATTTCTTACGTGGGAAATTTAGTTTTCTACTGTTAAAGGAGCTGATATGTTTCGGTTAAGGAATACTAGCATCCTCAGAGGCAGGGCGAACTTTATAACAAATAGTTTGCGTTCAGAAGTGAAGTGATTCTCCTGTTGAAAGAAAAGAGTAATCATGTTCTGAATTCTTATTGGTCGGGTGGTGCAGTAGGTGGGAGTGTACACTGGTTCTCTTGTACTCAAATTGTACACAAGTTCTCTCGGCCCTATCAATAAGACCAAAAGAGTTAAAATCACACATGCATTTGAAAAGAAGAGTGTGATCAACTCAACAGAAGACTCCAGGAGGCTTCACGACAATGCCAAGCGAAGTTACTGAAATGAGGAGGGGGGGGGGGGAACAGAGATCTTTCCCGGCAATACAAATAACCGAAGGCTGGAACAAGCTGCAGACTTTTGCTGAAACGAGACTTAGCTATCCATAAAACATCCGTCAATGAAAACGAAGAAGTGGTAAATGTAGATATGAATGTGCCCAATATACTCTAAAACCTACACATCAGTTGATAAAGAGTTGAGAGGAAGAATGTTGGGGCAGTAGCTTATGTCCAACCCTACATTAGATGAATACAACTAGGCGAGGACGTAGCCAGACTCTCAGCCATCGGAGTCAGAGTAGGTGTACTCAGGCGTATGAGGTATGAATACGAACTCTGAAACAGAATTGTGGTGAAGTCGCGAATTAGTATCCAGTTGACTACAAACATTTCTCTTTTGACCAGAATTTATCTTTTAGACTGAATCAAATATTTTGGTGGTATTATAAAAACGTTTTCTTATATGAAAAGTATTTGATATAATTTTCGATCTAACGTCTATTATGTTACTATTATGTTATAAAACAATTGTTTCATATATTAACTGTACAATCTCCAAACCAGTCAGTCCTTAATCTAAAATTGTCCCATTTATAGCCACTGTTCAGTGTTATCTCCAGTGCTCCACATATGTATATGTCAAACTTTATCAATATATCGATCATTTATATAATGCATCCGTGTATTTTCTTATGAAACTACTTTTCATGCATGTCACACTTTACATAATTGACATTTTATTTTGTGCTAAGCAAATAACTTTAATATACAAAATATTGCACACAGTTTATGATTGCCTCACGTGGTATATCTCTTACATTGAACTCTAATTGTCGCAGCAAGAAATAGTGAGAATACCTGAGTATCAGCAACTATCCGATGAGAGATACGATCTTATATATGGCGTTATCTATACTCGCGGAAGAGATCCATTACTGTTAGATAAATATTCATATACGTTCTCCCAAAATATGTTTCGTCACGCTTGGAAATGCTTGTCATTGTCTCGGGATTTGAGGAGCTTCAGCAGTGGTAGAAGAAGAAATACGAAATGCTGGATTTACCTATGTAAATTCAATGAATTTTCTTCATTTTCGCCATTTTCCGACCGAGAAGGCTTCACTGCCAGCACATTTCTCGGCACATCTTAGAAATAAGCTAATGGATTCTTTCTCGGAAGCGATCGCTCACTTTGTGTAAATATTATGAAGCAGAAAATAGTTGAAGTGTTTATCACACTGCAGCCAGTCACGATACAAAATTAATACATTTTTAAATGTAATATGTAATATGATTGAGATGTTTTGTTTTAATCTATAAACTAAAGAAATTAATGTTCAAAGTAGGGGGAAGAATTAAATTATCCAGCTGGATATTTTTTGTCATATCACACTTTTCCCTGAATATAACCAACTAATTGGTTTACAACCTGGTCCCAAATTACTGTTGAATGAACAGAGACGAACAGCTAAGAATTAGCCATCTTTTGAACTCTGTTGTCGAAATTTCTGGCAAGGCTTGGACTCCTATGCTGGTAATAAATACGATCTTCCATGTAGATTTGAAATTCTTGCTGTTCTTAAATTTTTTGTACTCAGTAGGTTCAAATAGTGTGGTTTTAATAACATCTTTAATTATTCAGAGAAATATTTAAGTTTTAGTTCCGGCTCACAACTCATTGCGTGAAACTCGGTCTCTGCAGGATTTAGTATGTAGCTCGTCTACCTGTGAGAACTCGCAATGGATCTCAGGTGTGCACGCAACACACACAAAGTGAAGTGTTGATGATGAGATCATCTCACCTGTCTTCACCCACACCTCTTTTCTTAGCCTTTTCCTGCCTCTCCTCTTACCTCTGGCCTCTCCTGTCTGCTCAACATTCCCTATCCGACATGTCTCTCTGTCGTCTCTTTATACTTTGCTCGACAATAGCTGTCCCACTTGAAGTTGTGCATTTTTTGCGAAACAAAAATTCTCAGAAACCTTAATATAAGGATAAAGCGTCAGACGTGGTGGTATCCGGGAAGCCTATTGTGTAAAGTGATGAGGATGTGTATATATATATATATGGTTTATGGTGCATGTGTACGATGCATTCGCATCAATCTTCCCTACTGAACTTACTTGAGGACTCCAAGGACGGTATATGCGTCTGTTTATCGCTCTGAACGACTGTCTCCCTCAGTATGACATAATGTCAAGTGGTGTTGGTTCACAGTGGAAGCATTTTATTCAATTGTTGGCTGCATATGATCTTCAGACGACGTTGTCCATCGAATATTTTATAAAATAAGTCTATGAATTTATATATATATATATATATATATATATATATATATATATATATATATATATATATATATATATATATATATATATATATATATATATATTGTTAGGTGTGTGAGGGGGTGGTTCACCAGCTCACTTACAATAGTGCTCTTATGCCTGTGGGAGCCAGTACACTTGTTAAGTGCACTTGTTAAGTGGGCGGACTTAAGTTTTGTACCAGCAACCGAAACATCTAGTGTTTGGGCTCATGTGAGAGCCCCAGTCATCAGCAGTCCATAAATGTTACCCTGGCCGGGGTGGCATGTCTGTGGACAGTGCTAGAGCTGATAGCATCATCTCATTGTATGGCATGGAGCCAGACAACTTTGCGCGCGAACGCCTAGGCCGCAGGCGTGGGGTGGGTAGACATGTGGGGCCCCACGCTCGCTGGCCACTTGAGTGGTTGTCATGGAGACAGCCGCCATCTTAGTAAACATCTTGAGCCGCCATGTTGGTCGGCCATCTTGGAGCTGCCCTAGGGGCTATGCTACACCGTCGCTGATTGGATGAGAGGGGTAGGCCGCTGTATGCCTTCCTCTCATTGGTTATTTCGAGAAGGACGCGGGAAGAGCCGGTGTGAGCATCATTCTGAACTCAGCCGCCACCTTGTCAAGACGTTCCTGTACTCAATTCGGCCAAATTGATGTATAGGGCGTCGTGGTGGCTGGACTACAACTGCTGATGCTTCCTGCTTCACCTACGACATCGGTCGTCACAGAATCCGGCCGAAGTCGTCGCTTGGAGGGGTTTAAGACATTATTGTATGCAGGGGGTAGAGAGAGGTACAGTGATCTGGGATCGTGGGGGAATGTGCATACGAGCAGCAACAGACTCGTAGATCCCATACCAGTGATGATTAGACTTGCTAGTGCTCTGTAGCAGTCGATGGGAACGGGGAAATTCGTGTCAGTGTTAAGGCAATTTCCCGTGTTTGTACTACGGTCAGGAACTACCGCCGCCTACGCCACCCGGAGCGAGCCAGCCACCTATAGCGGGGTGCCTGATGTATGGGAATGGTGTGTAAAGCCGGCAGTGTGAATGAGTAAGTACCTATGTGTGTATTTCGGTGATTAGTAGTCTCTAAAGCTTGAATTCGAGGTCAAGTGTTCCGTCACATTGTCACGCAGCACCTGTTCAGGTGGAGTGAATTGTGGGCGAGGAGATTAATCACCTGTGTTGTCATCTTGTCAGTCCAGAGGGACTTAAGGTCTGGTGTACACAGACGTACAGTGTGTGTGGGTACACACGGGAACACAGAATATACATAGATTAGCCAAGGACGGAGAGGATGTCCATGTAATAAATTCTTTTATTTCATTGTGGTAATCATTTTTGATCGTCCGTGGGACGGAGTGATATCATTTCCATGTGTGGTCTTGCAGGTGTGGAATTCCAACACTGAGCGCTCAGGTATGTGTAACGCCAGTGATTCCTGGCAATGATTATTGTGGAGTGTGCCACAGTGTGGCTTAAATTTCTTGTAGTGTTCCCAGGGCCGTGACAAGTGTGATTTATATAAATATATATATTGTGGTTGCAGTATTAATTAACGTAATTTTGGTGAGGTTTGGTGAGTGACGAGGCCGTCTAGAGAGACCGCCCCCGCTCTGTCGAGTAACGTAACTCTCGAGTGTTTATCGGCATGCGTGACCGATAAATCACTCACCCATGTGATTTAAGGAGTGTGAGATTCTCCTTAGTGTTCCCAATAACGTTTGATAGCTGTAGGCTACATGTGTCAGCGGTAATTATATATATATATATAATCGTAGTGTCACGGTGCCCAGTGTTATTGTGTTATTTACTGTGTGGTGATTGCAATATATTGACCTATGTTCTAGGGGTCATTTGCAGCAGTAAGTAAGTGTGTGCAGTATCCTAATATTTGGAAATTAGAGTACTTGCCGTGTGCGTTATTGCAAAGGGGGTTGTTATTTGATAGTGATTGTTGCTAGTGTTGAGCAATCACCTGATGTGATTGCAGTCCAGTAAAACCATTGTGGGGCAGTGTTCTAGAGGGTTCATGTCCTGTATGTTATTTTGCTAGATTCTGCAGTATTGTCATTGCAACCGGATTGTAACGTAAATCACTGTGATTTGTTAGTGTGATTTGTCATTGTCGTGGGTGAACTCGGCTGTAGACGAGTACTTGGATATACATATATTCTCCTGGTTATCTGGTAGGACATCGAAGTCCAGTATTCAGTGAGGTGATTGCGAGGCAATTAATATAACGTAACCAAGGGAACGCCCATTGCTTTAAGAGAATTTGTTCTTTGACAATTTGAGTAACGTAGAATACGTTTGGGTTAATTTACTTTCCTGTAAGCAGCTACGGTAGTCTCGAGGAGCCTAGCCATCAGCCAGATAAGAATTAGAGTATTGTCTGTCGTAATTAACGGTCAGTGGGCCGGGTAATTGACGTGTTTCAGGAAGTCAAAGTAATTAATCTCGATCCTTGTTTGATCGACTCACACGAAGGCTACATTGTTCCATTAACGTAACGTCGTTATCTGCCCGGAAGTACCGGCACTTGATTGACTCGTGAGAGGAGTAGCGTCATTTTAAAATAACGTAAACGTGGGGCTAATTACTGTTATTAGTCGCCTGAATTGGTCTGAGTATGGAAGGCTCAGACGGAATTCGTACCTTAATGTAAATTGCTGAGCCAGTGTGAAAGGTTGCGTATTTTAATTGTTTAATTATTGATCTTGAGGATAGTAATTAATTACTCTAAAGGTAATCACGAGTGATTACCGTTCTCTTAGCACTTTGGACATTGCAAATCAGAGTTTACCATCGCTGAGTGATTAGTAACCGATTAACGTAAATTAACGTAACTAGTAGAGATTAATCAGCTGTCTGGAAGTACAGGGATTAATGGGATTTTCTCACTGAATGCTCGACGGGTAGAGTGTTGTTTGATTTCCGCGTTACTAGTGACAGTTGTAAGAGTTGTTAATTTAACGTAAATGTTACCTTGTTATTAACGTAAATGTTATTGTGTTATTAACGTAAATCAATTGTTATTGATTGTTGATCGTCCGTGGGACGGAGTGTTAACGTAAGGATTAATTTGAGGAAGGGTGCTGGAGTTGCCAGTGAACCCATTAGTTATTGTTGTCATTGAAAGACTACTGATTTGATTGCATTGCAACCGCTGTTGCAGGAGTAGACTGCACTGAGGCGTAGAACAGTTAGGAGGTTACTGGAGACGTATTTCAGAACCCACTGTGTCATTTGTTGTAATTGTGATTATAGATCTGTTAGTTCTTGCTTGCTTGTTGATTCCTCTGTGGTCACGCTTATGTTCGAGTTAGTTCATTATGCAGTCCGAGGGGCTGGTGTCTAGCTGTCATTGATAGTGTCACAGGAAGGATTTCGAGTAACGTCATTGACATTTCTTTTGTTTTGTTGTAGTAGTTAGTACTTTATTGAATAAACTAAGTTGTTATGGTTAACACTGTCTTTTCGTTACACCCCCACACATTATTATTGTTATGCAAATGTTCTTCACACTCGACTAACATTGAGACGAATTTTCTGAGCTTTGGATCAAATATACGGCACCACACAACAATAAATTATTGTTGTGAGAGCCCGTGACCTACTCGTTAGATTCGCTTCGGCGATTGGCGAAGGTCGGCGGCCTAAGTGGGGGGGATTTCAATTTTCATTGGGGTCTCGGCGTTTGCTCGCGCCTAGTCAATTGTTCATACATGGTCCCAAAGTGAGGAATGAGCTGGTTACTACACTGGTGTGTTAGCTAAGCAAGTCCTTCCTCAGGCGACCTAGTTGAATATCACGACAGGAATAAAGGTTAAAGAATAAAGAAAGTTCTTAGAAATTTTCCGAGCTAAAATTCCTTATACCAATTTTAATTTATTCCAAAACTTCTCACAAGTTAAAAAATAAACAAACTCTCACAGCGTGGCGCCCAACGTGGGGCCGTAGACTTTTGATTCATAATCAGAAAAGTAAGACTCATCAAGTTGTGAAACCTGTGAAGAAAGGTGTGCAGAACATTGCAGAACAATATTGCTGTGGATGTGTATGTTGTCGGTTAGCAGGATTAGGTACACACACACCACACACACAGAATGGATGAGGATTATAGAAAGAAGTACGTATATCTGTATGTGACTAAGTATGGCGTGCTGCCAAAGGATAGAAACAGTCGTGCAGATGAGGAATGTAGGCGGTATGTTGAGGACCATAATGCCTATGTACGGCGTCTATGTCTAGAAAGAGCAAACAGAAGTGATCTAGGGGACAAGGGAGTTCCCCTAGCCGACCGTGGTATAGTCGGTATGTCAGGGGGTGTGGGATTGAGTCCACCCCAGGAGAAGGAAGGGGAGTCGCGACCCCAGCCTAGGCTAAGGACTGATTCCTTGGGCCACAGAAACGTTTCATTGGAAGTAGTCAATCAGATACCAGAACAACCTCTCAGGAGGGGGACTGAACAACCCCAGGAGGAAATTACTTTAGAGTACCTAGCAGCTCAAGCTGATGCTATGAAACTGCAAAGAGAGGATAAGGCCAAATTTGTGGCTTACATGTGGAATGCCCACCACGAGAGATTGACTAGATTGGAAATTGCAAGAGTGCAATCCGAGGCAAGGACGGGGAGTCAAGCCCCTCCTGCCGCGCCAAGCTCAGAGGTACAGGCGCTGGAAGTAGAGATACCTCCTCTATTGCCAAGAGAGGAGAAGATCGATCCTAGGGATGCATACCTAGATCGATGTGTGACGAAGGTTGAAAGGTTTACTCAAGCTCCATGTAAGGGAGCCAAACCTAAAGAAAGTAAGTCTAAGGGACGCCAACAGAAACCCAAGGTTAAGGGACCCAGGTTCTTCACATGCAACATGGCAGGTCACCGAGCAGCTAAGTGCCCGAGCAACACTAGGCTTAAGACTAAGAAGGTGACCAAGGTGCACGTTACAGGCATGAGTACCGTGGGAGGTGATGCCCTAAGAGACACACTCGAGTTAACTAGAGGAAGAGTTAATGGGCAATGGACGAGTGTCTTTCGAGACCGGGGTGCTACAGTGAACATGGTCAGGAACAGTTTGGTTGAGCCTGAGAGTAGAACAGGTCGAACCCTCCGTGTCCAGTACCCAGATGGCACTGGTAAGGACATGGAAGAAGTGTCCGTGTTGGTAGACACCCCATATATCAAAGGTAAGATCAAAGCTGCGCTAAGTAGAAAGGCAGTGTATGGACTTTTGATAGGTAATACTCCTGGTATAGAGAACCAGGTGGGTCTGTCCTGTGGAAATGACCCAGAGGAAACAGGAACAGGTGAGAGGAAGGTTAAACCCGCTGGCGTTGACACCAAGCGTCAGCCGGCTGGTCGAGCAGAGATCACCGCCGCCCAGACAGAAGAAGAGAGGCAGCAGGTGAAAGGAAACCGGAGCCATCCTCCTCTCCCTATTGCACAGAAAACGAGAACTGATTCAGAGGGACTCAGATGGGTCTCACCAGCTGACGGCGATGTCACACGGCCGCCAGCTGAGGAAGTCAAGGTCGCCTCTTATCAGGCGAAAGATCAGGTGCATGAGGTAAAAGGGAAAAAGAGCAATTTTCCTTCTTTCATTTCACAGAAAACGGGGGTGAGCCCAGTGAGACGGGTGTGGCCCGGATCAGGTGATCCCGCCACAACCTGTCAACCAGCCCGACCCGCGAGGGTTAACACCACTCAGGAGAGTAAACGTCTGCTGGATGTTACCAGTGGTGAGGCTAAGGTAGCTGTGGTTCCCACAAGTGAAGTGGAGATTCTGGACCAATCTTTCAGGCTGTTGGAAGATCGTTCAGACAAACGAACGGTCGCTGAGAGATTGAAGAACGAGCAGGTCAGTGACCTAGTGCTCAGTGAGGGGCGAGGTTTGACAGCTGCTGAAGAGGCCTCAGCCCAGTCAACTCAGTCGGTAGAGCAACCCGGTCTGAGAGTGACAGACAGACAGGAAGAAAGACCCTGTCACCGGGAAGTCAAGACAGTCTGCTAACTGTCGGGATTGTGTCGGTAGGGTAGGGAAGGTGTTGAGTCTGTACTTCATTGGTAAGTCCATCCCAGTGTGCTACCTATTGTGTCCAGTATGACACAGACCTGTGGGGCGAGAGTGTGAAGGGACTGAGGAAGGGAAGCTGCGAGGCGTTGAGCCGGCTTAACCTGGACCCAGAACCTGAGCACGACCGCACTATGGTCAGGAAGTACCACCCTGGACGAGCCAGTGACGTCACATCTTGTCCCGCCAGCCACCGACGTCAACAGAAAACGGATGAATCACCACCACCACCCAGCCGCCGTGCACTTAAGTAAGAGCCAAGTGTAAGTGGCTGGTGATTTTTAGATGAAATTTTCCTCCGGGAAATTTTATCTTTTTGGTGGGGAGTTATGTGAGGGGGTGGTTCACCAGCTCACTTACAATAGTGCTCTTATGCCTGTGGGAGCCAGTACACTTGTTAAGTGCACTTGTTAAGTGGGCGGACTTAAGTTTTGTACCAGCAACCGAAACATCTAGTGTTTGGGCTCATGTGAGAGCCCCAGTCATCAGCAGTCCATAAATGTTACCCTGGCCGGGGTGGCATGTCTGTGGACAGTGCTAGAGCTGATAGCATCATCTCATTGTATGGCATGGAGCCAGACAACTTTGCGCGCGAACGCCTAGGCCGCAGGCGTGGGGTGGGTAGACATGTGGGGCCCCACGCTCGCTGGCCACTTGAGTGGTTGTCATGGAGACAGCCGCCATCTTAGTAAACATCTTGAGCCGCCATGTTGGTCGGCCATCTTGGAGCTGCCCTAGGGGCTATGCTACACCGTCGCTGATTGGATGAGAGGGGTAGGCCGCTGTATGCCTTCCTCTCATTGGTTATTTCGAGAAGGACGCGGGAAGAGCCGGTGTGAGCATCATTCTGAACTCAGCCGCCACCTTGTCAAGACGTTCCTGTACTCAATTCGGCCAAATTGATGTATAGGGCGTCGTGGTGGCTGGACTACAACTGCTGATGCTTCCTGCTTCACCTACGACATCGGTCGTCACAGAATCCGGCCGAAGTCGTCGCTTGGAGGGGTTTAAGACATTATTGTATGCAGGGGGTAGAGAGAGGTACAGTGATCTGGGATCGTGGGGGAATGTGCATACGAGCAGCAACAGACTCGTAGATCCCATACCAGTGATGATTAGACTTGCTAGTGCTCTGTAGCAGTCGATGGGAACGGGGAAATTCGTGTCAGTGTTAAGGCAATTTCCCGTGTTTGTACTACGGTCAGGAACTACCGCCGCCTACGCCACCCGGAGCGAGCCAGCCACCTATAGCGGGGTGCCTGATGTATGGGAATGGTGTGTAAAGCCGGCAGTGTGAATGAGTAAGTACCTATGTGTGTATTTCGGTGATTAGTAGTCTCTAAAGCTTGAATTCGAGGTCAAGTGTTCCGTCACATTGTCACGCAGCACCTGTTCAGGTGGAGTGAATTGTGGGCGAGGAGATTAATCACCTGTGTTGTCATCTTGTCAGTCCAGAGGGACTTAAGGTCTGGTGTACACAGACGTACAGTGTGTGTGGGTACACACGGGAACACAGAATATACATAGATTAGCCAAGGACGGAGAGGATGTCCATGTAATAAATTCTTTTATTTCATTGTGGTAATCATTTTTGATCGTCCGTGGGACGGAGTGATATCATTTCCATGTGTGGTCTTGCAGGTGTGGAATTCCAACACTGAGCGCTCAGGTATGTGTAACGCCAGTGATTCCTGGCAATGATTATTGTGGAGTGTGCCACAGTGTGGCTTAAATTTCTTGTAGTGTTCCCAGGGCCGTGACAAGTGTGATTTATATAAATATATATATTGTGGTTGCAGTATTAATTAACGTAATTTTGGTGAGGTTTGGTGAGTGACGAGGCCGTCTAGAGAGACCGCCCCCGCTCTGTCGAGTAACGTAACTCTCGAGTGTTTATCGGCATGCGTGACCGATAAATCACTCACCCATGTGATTTAAGGAGTGTGAGATTCTCCTTAGTGTTCCCAATAACGTTTGATAGCTGTAGGCTACATGTGTCAGCGGTAATTATATATATATATATAATCGTAGTGTCACGGTGCCCAGTGTTATTGTGTTATTTACTGTGTGGTGATTGCAATATATTGACCTATGTTCTAGGGGTCATTTGCAGCAGTAAGTAAGTGTGTGCAGTATCCTAATATTTGGAAATTAGAGTACTTGCCGTGTGCGTTATTGCAAAGGGGGTTGTTATTTGATAGTGATTGTTGCTAGTGTTGAGCAATCACCTGATGTGATTGCAGTCCAGTAAAACCATTGTGGGGCAGTGTTCTAGAGGGTTCATGTCCTGTATGTTATTTTGCTAGATTCTGCAGTATTGTCATTGCAACCGGATTGTAACGTAAATCACTGTGATTTGTTAGTGTGATTTGTCATTGTCGTGGGTGAACTCGGCTGTAGACGAGTACTTGGATATACATATATTCTCCTGGTTATCTGGTAGGACATCGAAGTCCAGTATTCAGTGAGGTGATTGCGAGGCAATTAATATAACGTAACCAAGGGAACGCCCATTGCTTTAAGAGAATTTGTTCTTTGACAATTTGAGTAACGTAGAATACGTTTGGGTTAATTTACTTTCCTGTAAGCAGCTACGGTAGTCTCGAGGAGCCTAGCCATCAGCCAGATAAGAATTAGAGTATTGTCTGTCGTAATTAACGGTCAGTGGGCCGGGTAATTGACGTGTTTCAGGAAGTCAAAGTAATTAATCTCGATCCTTGTTTGATCGACTCACACGAAGGCTACATTGTTCCATTAACGTAACGTCGTTATCTGCCCGGAAGTACCGGCACTTGATTGACTCGTGAGAGGAGTAGCGTCATTTTAAAATAACGTAAACGTGGGGCTAATTACTGTTATTAGTCGCCTGAATTGGTCTGAGTATGGAAGGCTCAGACGGAATTCGTACCTTAATGTAAATTGCTGAGCCAGTGTGAAAGGTTGCGTATTTTAATTGTTTAATTATTGATCTTGAGGATAGTAATTAATTACTCTAAAGGTAATCACGAGTGATTACCGTTCTCTTAGCACTTTGGACATTGCAAATCAGAGTTTACCATCGCTGAGTGATTAGTAACCGATTAACGTAAATTAACGTAACTAGTAGAGATTAATCAGCTGTCTGGAAGTACAGGGATTAATGGGATTTTCTCACTGAATGCTCGACGGGTAGAGTGTTGTTTGATTTCCGCGTTACTAGTGACAGTTGTAAGAGTTGTTAATTTAACGTAAATGTTACCTTGTTATTAACGTAAATGTTATTGTGTTATTAACGTAAATCAATTGTTATTGATTGTTGATCGTCCGTGGGACGGAGTGTTAACGTAAGGATTAATTTGAGGAAGGGTGCTGGAGTTGCCAGTGAACCCATTAGTTATTGTTGTCATTGAAAGACTACTGATTTGATTGCATTGCAACCGCTGTTGCAGGAGTAGACTGCACTGAGGCGTAGAACAGTTAGGAGGTTACTGGAGACGTATTTCAGAACCCACTGTGTCATTTGTTGTAATTGTGATTATAGATCTGTTAGTTCTTGCTTGCTTGTTGATTCCTCTGTGGTCACGCTTATGTTCGAGTTAGTTCATTATGCAGTCCGAGGGGCTGGTGTCTAGCTGTCATTGATAGTGTCACAGGAAGGATTTCGAGTAACGTCATTGACATTTCTTTTGTTTTGTTGTAGTAGTTAGTACTTTATTGAATAAACTAAGTTGTTATGGTTAACACTGTCTTTTCGTTACACCCCCACACATTATTATTGTTATGCAAATGTTCTTCACACTCGACTAACATTGAGACGAATTTTCTGAGCTTTGGATCAAATATACGGCACCACACAACAATAAATTATTGTTGTGAGAGCCCGTGACCTACTCGTTAGATTCGCTTCGGCGATTGGCGAAGGTCGGCGGCCTAAGTGGGGGGGATTTCAATTTTCATTGGGGTCTCGGCGTTTGCTCGCGCCTAGTCAATTGTTCATACATGGTCCCAAAGTGAGGAATGAGCTGGTTACTACACTGGTGTGTTAGCTAAGCAAGTCCTTCCTCAGGCGACCTAGTTGAATATCACGACAGGAATAAAGGTTAAAGAATAAAGAAAGTTCTTAGAAATTTTCCGAGCTAAAATTCCTTATACCAATTTTAATTTATTCCAAAACTTCTCACAAGTTAAAAACTACAAAAACTCTCACAAGGTGTACCAATATGGCCATTAGTCTGATGTCAGGAAATGGAGGAAAATGTATTCATTATATTTTAGTAACAAAGTAGTGAACTTAAATAATAATTATATTTTATTTACCAATTATAAATGCAGACCTTGTAGATAATTTTATTTTCTTCGAGCCATTAACGCATTTTTTTGTGCTTGTAGTAGATTTGTAGAGATAAATTGATTATCTAGCCTGGTATTTATAAAAAAAAAATTGTATATGACTTTATGCGTATTTAATGTATGCACCTTCCGCTTGTTTGCCAATTTGTCAGATGCCAACTTAGATTTCAGTAAATTATCTTTAACGAGCTCGGGAAATGTGTGCTAATGCAAAATGTTGATTAACTTGATACATAAAAATTTTAGATAACAAACTGATTTTCATGCCTATTTTAATAGTAGCTCCTGCTTATGTAACTGTGTTTATTAAGTTTGTCTTTAGTTTAAGTGGTAGATTCATTAATTCTCAGTATGTTGCCTGTGGTGGAGTGTATACTCACCTATTTGTGCTAGCAGGATGGAGAGTTGGCTCTTGGATCCCGCCTTTCTAGCCTTTGGTTCTTTAAAACAATGATTCTGTTGTTAGCCACGGGCATAGAACTCGTGGCTAACAACAGCCACGGGCACTATGCAACTGGCGTAACTGGTACCTTAACCACTTGACTGAAAATAGCCTCGGCAACCATCGTCTTTTGTACGGTCACGGTTGGTCAAGTGGTTAAGATACCAGTTACGCCAATTGCATAGTGTTCCTGGCTGTCTGGTTTCAAGTCACTTCTGGGGTGTGGAGTTTTCACTTGCATATGTGCTTGGGGACCATTCAAGCTTGTTCGCATTTTTATTGCTCACGTGGCCCCTCAAAATGAGGTGATTCGAAGAAATAACTATGCCCAAGCTCACTACCAGTGCCGTCTGGACGGTGTGGGAAGTAGCCTCGGCTACCATCGTCTTTTGTATGGTCACGGTTGGTCATGTGGTTAAGGTACCAGTT
>NC_091150.1:51515510-51518010 GCF_040958095.1 Procambarus clarkii | reverse complement strand
ATGTTCTCACCTAGTACTCACCTAGTTGTGTTTGCGGGGGTGGAGCTCTGGCTCTTTGGTCCCGCCTCTCAACCGTCAATCAACAGGTGTACAGATTCCTGAGCCTACTGGGCTCTATCATATCTACACTTGAAACTGTGTATATAGTCAGCCTCCACCACATCACTTCCTAATGCATTCCATTTGTCAACCACCCTGACACTAAAAAAGTTCTTTCTATGGCTCTCAAAATATTTTGGTGTTGCACTCGAGGCCGTAGTTACGTTGCTGGTGAGCGTAGTTCCCAAACGTGGTGTTGACGTCAACCCGTCCTCCTAATAGAACGTCGCATTTATGACGTATACTCCACCCAAAGCCAAAAATCGTCGTACTAGAAAATGTTAGCGGCTGGCGAAATTTACATTCTGGTCCGTGTTGTGTTTTGGGTCCTCTGGTAGATTAGGATAAGAGTATTTTTTTACGATAATTTCTAGACGTTGGGGAACCTTAGAAGGACGGGCTTATTGACGTGTGTCGTCCCGTCTCTGCCCGTCTTCCTTCACTGTCGCCAATGAATTGAGTTGCTACCTAAAATGCAGAATTATTCCTTATTCTCCATTGGGTATATACATGGAAATACATTTCGTCTACAGAATATTCTATAGGCTATTATGCCATATTCACAGTTGGGAAAATTGTGGTGGTGTATGCTTTTTTCAGGTAAATTTCTGCGCGAGCCCTAAGCCTCTGGCTGGCATATATGCAATTCATTAGCATAACATGGTGTTGAATCGAGACAATCTCGAAGAAAGGAGAAATTATATGATTTCACAACTTCTATAAGTTTCACAAAATAAGACACACATAAATATTAAACAAAAATCCTAAATTTTGGTTCATTCAGGATGAACCCATTGGAGCGATCTTCTCGTCAGATAACATAAGAGGATTTACAAACTGTGTGATACATTTAATTACGTTCGTTTGGCAAAACTATTATTTCTAGCAGAGTACACACGCCTCTATTAGTACTTCCCTCGTCCTGTACTTATGAATGACGTCGAGATACGCTATATAGATTACGGGCTCACCTTAGCCCGTGCTACATGGACACTTCGTTCTGAGTAGCTAAATCTAAAACAACAACAGTATAGAAGAGAACACTCTAGTGCATTCGCGGCACCGGTAATCATTTTTAAACTAATTTTGTACAATGAAACGCAAGGATATTTATGGATGATAATTCAAATGGATCAGTTTTATTTGATATTCTAAGACGAAAATAATAATGTTGAACCAAGATGTTATAAGGCTCATCCGTATGGGTCAGTTGTAGGGGAAGTTAGCCAGAGGCATAAGAAGCGTACCAGGTGTGGTAGTGTTGGGTGTGGTAGTGTTGGGTGTGGAGGGTGGTGGGGTGTGGTAGTGTTGGGTGTGGAGGGTGGTGGGGTGTGGTAGTGTTGGGTGTGGTAGTGTTGGGTGTGGAGGGTGGTGGGGTGTGGTAGTGTTGGGTGTGGTAGTGTTGGGTGTGGTAGTGTTGGGTGTGGTAGTGTTGGGTGTGGAGGGTGGTGGGGTGAGGTAGTGTTGGGTGTGGTAGTGTTGGGTTTGGAGGGTGGTGGGGTGTGGTAGTGTTGGGTTTGGAGGGTGGTGGGGTGTGGTAGTGTTGGGTTTGGAGGGTGGTGGGGTGTGGTAGTGTTGGGTGTGGAGGGTGGTGGGGTGTGGTAGTGTTGGGTGTGGAGGGTGGTGGGGTGTGGTAGTGTTGGGTGTGGAGGGTGGTGGGGTGTGGTAGTGTTGGGTGTGGTAGTGTTGGGTGTGGTAGTGTTGGGTATGGAGGGTGGTGGGGTGTGGAGGGTGGTGGGGTGTGGTAGTGTTGGGTATGGAGGGTGGTGGGGTGTGGAGGGTGGTGGGGTGTGGTAGTGTTGGGTATGGAGGGTGGTGGGGTGTGGAGGGTGGTGGGGTGTGGTAGTGTTGGGTATGGAGGGTGGTGGGGTGTGGAGGGTGGTGGGGTGTGGGAGTGTTGGGTGTGGAGGGTGGTGGGGTGTGGAGGGTGGTGGGGTGTGGTAGTGTTGGGTATGGAGGGTGGTGGGGTGTGGAGGGTGGTGGGGTGTGGGAGTGTTGGGTGTGGAGGGTGCGGGGGTGGGAGTGTTGGGTGTGGAGGGTGGTGGGGTGTGGTAGTGTTGGGTGTGGAGGGTGGTGGGGTGTGGTAGTGTTGGGTATGGAGGGTGGTGGGGTGTGGAGGGTGGTGGGGTGTGGGAGTGTTGGGTGTGGAGGGTGACGGGGTGGGAGTGTTGGGTGTGGGAGTGTTGGGTGTGGAGGGTGCGGGGGTGGGAGTGTTGGGTGTGGGAGGTGGTGGGCTGAGATGTTTAAGAGAGATTGCATAAAATTCGTGAACATCGACATATAGTACTCGAGTCCTGTAGAAATGTCTTTTACGTATATTAGAAGTAGAACTGATCCCAGCACTGTTCCTTGAGGTACCTCACTCGTTTCCGTTCGCCAGTCTGACTTCTCGACCCTTATT
>NC_091150.1:51473010-51510510 GCF_040958095.1 Procambarus clarkii | reverse complement strand
GATTTTTGAATTACCACCAGCAGTGAAAAGAAATGTACGAAAGATTGAGAAAATTCGTGTTAGAATTATTAATCTTACTTTTTCGGTCATATTTAATAATTATATATATATATATATATATGTCGTACCTAGTAGCCAGAACGCACTTCTCAGCCTACTATGCAAGGCCCGATTTGCCTAATAAGCCAAGTTTTCCTGAATAAATATATTTTCTCTAATTTTTTTCTTATGAAATGATAAAGCTACCCATTTCATTATGTATGAGGTCAATTTTTTTTAGTGGAGTTAAAATTAACGTAGATATATGACCGAACCTAACCAACCCTACCTAACCTAACCTAACCTATCTTTATAGGTTAGGTTAGGTAGCCGAAAAAGTTAGGTTAGGTTAGGTAGGTTAGGTAGTCGAAAAACAATTAATTCATGAAAACTTGGCTTATTAGGCAAATCGGGCCTTGCATAGTAGGCTGAGAAGTGAGTTCTGGCTACTAGGTACGACATATATATATATAATGTATATATATATGTATATATATATGTATATATATATGTATATATATATGTATATATATATGTATATATGTATATATATGTATATATATATATGTATATATATGTATATATATATATATATATATATATATATATATATATATATATATATATATATATATATAATATATATATATAAATATATATATATATATATATATATATATATTATATATATATATATATATTATATATATATATATATATATATATATATATATATTATATATATATATATATATATATATATATATATATATATATATATATATATACATATATATATATATATATATATATATATATATATATATACATATATATATATATATATATATATATATATATATATATATATATATATATATATGTGTGTGTGTGTGTGTCGTACCTAGTAGCCAGAACTCACTTCTCAGCCTACTATGTTTACCTAGTGTTTACACTTTGTTTCGGGGTCTTCTTTGCTATATAATCGCTTAGCGCTTTCTCCCGATAGTTCCTTTCCACTTCGTATTCAACACACTAATTAAAAACATTAAAATATCCGCCTTCCAGCTATCAGGCATCAGCCGAGTCTCCTGTAAGGAAATGGAGACCATTATGAGATGGGTTAAAATAATCGCCTACAGAATCGAAACACCTAACCTATCCCAAGGTCAACCTTGCGCAATGAAAATACCGTTCAAAATTGTATACAATTTTATGAAGGAGAAAGTGTTGTTTCATGTTCAGTTTAACAAATAGTCGTATACATGCCTATGACTGAGAGGAGGATGAAATTTAATTGAAGATGACCTTTAACTAGGACGAGCGTGGCTTGAAGATGACCTTTAACTAGGACGAGCGTGGCTTGAAGATGACCTTTTAACCAGGACGAGCGTGGCTTGAAGATGACCTTTAACTAGGACGAGCGTGGCTTGAAGATGACCTTTAACTAGGACGAGCGGGGCTTGAAGATGACCTTTAACTAGGACGAGCGGGGCTTGAAGATGACCTTTAACTAGGACGAGCGTGGCTTGAAGATGACCTTTTAACCAGGACGAGCGTGGCTTGAAGATGACCTTTAACTAGGACGAGCGTGGCTTGAAGATGACCTTTAACTAGGACGAGCGGGGATGACCTGACGAGAGGACAACACTACACACTCTCTGCTACGTCAAAATACGAAGAAAAATTATTAAATTCCACTGTCCCGCTATATATATAAAAAAAGTACAAATATTTCTACAAAGGCTCGCCCAAATAAGTGCCTCTCACACTGTAAAGGAAACTCCCTCGCCCTCCAAAACACCCACATAACCCATAATCTACAGTCAATTAAAAACTTTTCTTTGAAGTCTTGTCGAGTACTCTCCAAGACGCCCACTTCCCACCACCTGTGCTCAAACTTCTCGTAATGGGGAGTAATTTTTTTTTTTAAGGAGCAGCATTTATGAGATTTTGGGGAGTTCAGGGAACAATATACGCCCCATTCACATTTCCTACATTTTTTCCCATAAATTTTTTCCCTTTCATTCTTTCTCGGCATTCTTAGTCATGTTCCTTATTCTGCGGCCTTCACTTTCATTTCTTTCTGTTCAACAGAAAATAAATATATACAAATTTTCTCTCGGTATAATCACAATGCTATTTATATGGTACAACAATGTTATAAAGTTGTTGTTACGTTGTGTTTGCTGGAATGGAATGAAAAATTAACTCTCGAATGTTCCTTTTTAAAGTTTTATTTGGCCTGACGATAATACATGCATTTCGTTACCTCTTGCTAACATTGTCAAGGGCAGAGTTCAAAGTTTCGTGGTGCATGAGATATACCCGAGGAAGAGGTGAAGGTGAAGCAACTCACCATTGTATCTTGTCAATCGCCTGTTTACAGAGAGTGAGTCACCGCTACTGTGCCGGGTAAGTCCACTACGGGCTCGCTATAGCCCGTGCTACTTTTCCCCGCTCCTGTGTTAGGTAAGTTACGGGCTCACCATAGCCCGTGCTACTTGGAACTTGTTCCGAGTAGCTGAATCTATAACAACAACAAACCTGTTTCCATGATGACTGGGTGTTATGGCCTACACAATTAAGCTGTGCTTGTGTATTTGTCACCAATGTTTATATTTCAACATGAACACATCTAGGGGTAGTATATCAAACCACGGCAAAGAAAAACACAAACACTCTAGGCATAATATAACAACAATACAAAGATAACTGAGAAACAAAATTAAAACTCTCGATACTGCACAAACTGGTACCAATGTCCGCATCAGGGCTCGCTCCTCTCCACTCACATGAACTGGAAAGGTTCACCTATGGACCTCTCCCCACCTGACCGCCTCCCACCTGACCGCCTCCCACCTGCCCGCCTCCCACCTGCCCGCCTCCCACCTGACCGCCTCCCACCTGACCGCCTCCCACCTGACCACCTGGCCGCCTCATACAGTTGAATATATCCCCATATGAAATACAATATAAGGTATGCAATGTTTGAATTGTCGAGATTGAGTCTGCTGTTGCCATGACTCCGATTTATTGTAGCTAAGTTGACGGTTTAGAAGAGGTCAGAGTTCCAGTTACTTGCCCACTCGCTCCAGATTTTGAGTCATTAACTTGAGGTCAGTCCTACTTAACTTACACAAAGATATCTGAGAGTAGTGAGGAGAGTCTGTGATTCAGATCCATTGTTGGAGTGTGTGGGAGATCAGCTTCTGACGAGTAGATGGAGACCCCTTTAAGTTTCCCTCTTCAGTTGACTGTGAGGGTGTGACCCAGCTTAGTGATTGTAGAGAGACTGTCTGTCTTTAGAAAAACTTAATCCAAAGTAAATTTTTACGACTTCTTTAATACCTGACACTAAGAGATGCGTTTCATTAACTCTTGTAAATATTATCAGAGTTCGAATGGTTACAAAAATTCTTGCTGCTGGATATACTCCCGAAGATGAGGTGAAGGGGAAGTATTAAATACTTTTGCAGGCGATGAGTCACAATAACGTGGCTAAAGTATGTTGACCAGACCACACACTAGAAGGTGAAGGGACGACGACGTTTCGGTCCGTCCTGGACCATTCTCAAGTCGATTGTGATGAGGAAGTAGAGACAGGCAATAAATAAGCAAGAGAGAGGTGAGAAGCAAAGTAAGGTCAAACGTCGTCGTCCCTTCACCTTCTAGCGTGTGGTCTGGTCAACAAATTAAATACTTAAATAAGTAAATACTGTATTCCCTCCTCTTTGTTATAAAGTATATAACAAAGCTCCTCAATATTATGTCCTTGGAGGAAAATTTGGTAAATCATGTGAAATATTTTATATTGCTAATATTCATTCTAGGCCTAAATTGCAGTGTTGTGGCCAGATATTATTGTTCCAAGTGGATCATTTGTTTAACATTAAGAATATTCTGACTGGATTTACTCAGAGCTTTATTGCGAACTGTTGTTGTTCCACATTAGCCATTCTCCCTTGTAGTAATGGACTGTGTGTCATCTTTGTCCACAACTATTTCTTAATACCATATTCGTAACACTTGGGCAGTATGCTGTGTGTTCCCTCGTGTTCTGGAAGTTGGCAGAGTGTCTTGTGGTGCTGGTTGGCTACTGATGCGTGGCTTGGTTTGCTTGATGAATAATGACTCGCCCATGTCCAGTCTTCTATTGTCGCTGTATCTGTTGATTATTTTAATGTTGTTTGTCAGGATATCTCTGACGATGGTCTGGTGATGTCTAGAGACTGGTGTTGTACCCAGATTGTGTAAAATTAAAATTTTGCCCAACAATAGGCTAACAGGCTTACCCTGACCAGTGAGCTAACCACACTCTGCCTTGAATCAATTTGTCATACTCATAAAACTCCTATGCAGTCTCCATAACTACCTCCGATGCAGTATATTGAGAGATACTATCCAAATTGTACACAATAATCTGGGTACAACACTATATGTTCCTTAATAGGTCCTTCCTGCTTGTGCAATGTTAAGCGTCTTGAAAGGGATGTTGTTGTCTTGCCCATATATAGAATTCCTGGTGGCTGACAGCCCCCAAGAGGGCATATGAAGTCATAGAAATCATTCGTCTCTTTCATGGGGGTTTTGTTTGTTTCATGAGTTCTTTATGAGCATGTTGGCAGTCTTTTTGCTCTTATAGTACATTATTAGTTCAATCTTCTGGTTGGTGTCAGTATGGGGTCACAGTTCTATTAATAATATTTTTCAGGATCCCTCATTTCCATTTTATGGACTCTGGAGAAGAGTTTCCTGTAGAATATTATAATAGTAGGGACCAATAATGTCCTGTTATCTGCTGTACCTGAAGTCGCACGGCGGCTAACCATCCTTTTAATGATTTTCTTGACGTATACATTACAGTATCCATTATTAATCGGGACTTTCTCTCTCTCTCAGAAAAATTATATAACAAAGCACTCAAATCGCCAAATTGTATTAAAACTGCCAAGCATACAGACACCACAACCAATACTTGACGTCACGAAAATCAAATGCCGGAGTTGTGGTGTTTAAGGCAGATATTTTTAAGGTGTGACACTGAACCCAATCTCGACTTTCCTATGAAGCTTCCATATCCTACATGCTTTCGTGTGAGTTGGGTTGGGCTTGCCCCAAGCGTCTGGTCTCCAACTGTGAACATTCAGAGAAACAGAGAGACATTCTTATACATATAGATTAAGGGGGGCATTAGATCAAACTTGGGCATTATATTTCAATCAAACTTTTTTGACAAGTTGTACATGAAAAGGGTTTCATCTGGTCCATGTCTCAGCATCGTAGCATAATTAGGAAGGGATAATAAAAATAGGTGAAGTGTCAAAATTATTCCAAAATGGTCAAAAACGATTATCAAACGAAAGTGTCAACTGAAATCATATCTATGACTCTTAGCTATCACAATAGCATATATTAAAAAAATATTATAATTCGTCTGATAAGAAAAAAATTAAGTTAAAAAAAATTGTTTTTTTTTCAATTTGTTTTTTGTTTTATGTTTTTTTATCATACGATTTACATGAAACTTATACACCAGACTGCACATAAGCCTATCTGTAAGGGTGCCAGTTTTGGAGAAAACTGGTTGATGTCAACCTCAGCCACAGATGGCAGCACCTTAGACTTTATTAGTTTCTTTTTTATTTTCAAGTAACATTAACGTTACAATAACTTTTTTGTATTTTTTATTCAATTTACATGAAACTTACACCGTATATGTAGAGTGCATGTCTCTAAAATTGGTGGTAAGGTTTTTCTCTAAGTTCATTTATGGATTTCATAATAGCAATAAACATGACATGTTTGCATAATTTTTTTGGGGAACTTTGACTATTTGTATTAGGGAAAACTAAAAATGTTGTGGAACTTATCTTAATGCCAATCTCTTATTATATACTAATGTGTCAGGAAAGTGTCATAGAATGATTATATCTGAAAGGTGTGTTTATTTACACTTGAATATGTGTGAAAGTTGTTGAAAAAAAACAAAAAAACAAAAAATCTCCCTTTCTATTTACGCTGCAGTACTGAAACTTGGAACAGTTGCAGCCCTTTTCCTATACAACTAGTCAAAAATATTGGTTGACATTGAACAACTTTGAGTAAAGAATCTAATGGCTTAATGATGATAAATCTATGTTCTTATTTAACTATAATTCACAAGCAGTAATCCCTTGTCGATGATAAATAGAGTGCGAGCATCATTGATTGTAAAATACTGCAACCATTGAGGAATGAGATGTTGAAGAGTAATAACACTTGAAGAAAGAAGCCGAGAAAGGAAGAAATAAGATTAAATGTAAGACGAGCAGGAGGCGGAGAGAGAGAGAGAGAGAGAGAGAGAGAGAGAGAGAGAGAGAGAGAGAGAGAGAGAGAGCAGGAAGAATGAGGAGTGGGCGGGAGTGAGAGAATGGCTTATACGGTTGAGTATTCCGGGAACGTTGATTGCTATGGCAGGAGCAATATAAAGGTAGTGGGGTATATTCGTGCGGAATTGGCTTTTAAGCTAATTCTAATGCACTCCTAATGAAAGTGTATGTTGATCAGATAAGCAAAAAAATTATTATAGCAAGGAAACTTGCAAAAAATAATAATGGGAATAGGAAGGAAGTAAAGAGGATTATTGAAACCAGTCTTATTAGTATATTGAGCGACTAAGAATCACATTACAAATAAAACTACTTGGTGAACTGTCAAGGTTAATGTCATACACAAACATCAGCCAGAGCTCTCTGCATCGCACTGATCGAAGGTAAGATAAAATATGTATGAAGACCTGTATGAAATATGTATCAAAATTTCATATGTATGAAAAATGTACAACATTAATGCCAAGGAAGCAACGTAGGAGACAATTTAGGAGGAGCGCGAGGAGGGTGCTGACTTCCATAAGATATTCATAGGCAATTAGCGACTCTCTAAGACACGAGTGTTTATATAGTCATCGGTGGCCTCATAGTCTCAGCCTCAACCACCTGCTGTTAGTGAGGAACACAATTGACCTCTTGAAGGGGGAGGGGTGGGGGAGGGCAGGGATCACGACAGTTTGGTTGAAATACGTCAGGATAGGATCCTCATTGGTTTTGGAAATGCCTAGTTGGAATCCTGGATAGCTGAGACAGTTTAGATTGCGATGCTCGTTCGTTGAGGTAAATCAAGCTGGAATACTGGTTGATTGTGGTGAACTAAGCTGGGATGTTGGTTGACTGTGACAGCCCAAGCTGTGGTGCTAGTTGCTACAACACGTGAACTCGCCTAGTTGTGCTACGGGGGTTGAGCATCGGTCCTTTGCTCATAAGGTAGGTGTGTGTGTGTGAGATACACACACAAACATGCCCGCACAAACAAAACTAAGAAATCAAAAAGACAAATGATATGAGAGATAAATAAGGCAACACAGATGTCAAAACCTGTAAAAATGAAGATGGATCTGGAGCCGAGAGTAAGCAAAATGAGAGAGAGAGAGAGAGAGAGAGAGAGAGAGAGAGAGAGAGAGAGAGGGGGAAAAGAACTGCAAGACAAGAGAAGAGAAGAAAGGATAGGAGAAGGGGGATAGGAGTGGTGAGTATAAAGATGGGTTTAAAGCAAGCAGTATAAGCATTACGGTGTCAAGGTAATGTTTACATCTGGCTCGTTGACTTGCTTTATGATAATGAAACACATAATAGACTCATTACTCTTCCTGGCTCCTGATCGTAACTCCTGCTCCGTATTCCCACCGCGACTACCCACTCCCTCCTAATGCTAAGTCAGGCATAAAATTTGTCGGAATTAACCATTTAATTATATTGTTAGTGATGTGACGTCTATGGCTGGTTTGACGCTAAAAAAAAATTTTTGGTGTTGCTGTAGTGGTGCTAAAATTAGTTTATTTACATATATATTTTTACATGTTATCATTATATCCCAAGTCAACATGAAAGTATATATTGTTCTGTATTTTATTGTGTACAGGAAATGAATGAACAAATTATTATGAATGAACAAATTATACAAATTTGTTCATTCATTTGCTTGCGTCAAAATGTTTTGAACGTATTTCTCGCGAGTTATTGTTGTGAGTCATTGTAACTATTTCCAGTGTTTCGTACCTCGTACCGTGCTGGTGCCTCTCGTACCGTGCTGGTGCCTCTCGTTCCGTGCTGGTGCCTCTCGTTCCGTGCTGGTGCCTCTCGTTCCGTGCTGGTGCCTCTCGTTCCGTGCTGGTGCCTCTCGTTCCGTGCTGGTGCCTCTCGTTCCGTGCTGGTGCCTCTCGTTCCGTGCTGGTGCCTCTCGTAACGTGCTGGTGCCTCTCGTACCGTGCTGGTGCCTCTCGTACCGTGCTGGTGCCTCTCGTACCGTGCTGGTGCCTCTCGTACCGTGCTGGTGCCTCTCGTACCGTGCTGGTGCCTCTCGTACCGTGCTGGTGCCTCTCGTACCGTGCTGGTGCCTCTCGTATCGTGCTGGTGCCTCTCGTACCGTGCTGGTGCCTCTCGTTCCGTGCTGGTGCCTCTCGTACCGTGCTGGTGCCTCTCGTTCCGTGCTGGTGCCTCTCGTACCGTGCTGGTGCCTCTCGTACCGTGCTGGTGCCTCTCGTACCGTGCTGGTGCCTCTCGTAACCGGCTGGTGCCTCTCGTACCGTGCTGGTGCCTCTCGTACCGTGCTGGTGCCTCTCGTACCGTGCTGGTGCCCCTCGTACCGTGCTGGTGCCCCTCGTACCGTGCTGGTGCCCCTCGTACCGTGCTGGTGCCCCTCGTACCGTGCTGGTGCCCCTCGTACCGTGCTGGCGCCTCTCGTACCGTGCTGGCGCCTCTCGTACCGTGCTGGTGCCTCTCGTACCGTGCTGGCGCCTCTCGTACCGTGCTGGTGCCTCCGAGCTACGACGTAATGAAGGGAGCAACAGAAGATGAATAAAGACATGAATTACCATGCACGAAACAAAGTTATAAACATATTATTAAAATTTCTTCTTGGTGACATAACATAAACAACGAAAATATTTACCGAACAAACCAAATTTATAGAATACAAATATAAATGTTAATAGTTGTTATGTCTTTAACGTGAGTATAAGTTTAAAAGATATTAATACGTGCTTTTGTCATGCATAACATTAGGCTTGACGTCATTACCTTGGTCTCATTGGCTTTTTATTTTGTTTGGTGGTTTGCATGTGATGGTTCTAGTTGACTCATTGTTCAGTCTAGGTGACTCAATGTTGACCCAAGGTGAACTCTAAGCCGACTCTCGATGTTTACCCCTAGGTGAACCTTAATGCCCTAGGCGACTCTCGATGTTTACCTAAGATGACTCTTAATGATTACTTCGGGCAATCGGTGTTCACCCCTGTTAACCTACTTACGCCCCTGTAACTTAGTGTTCACCCAGTTTGACGCAGTGTTCATTCACCGTAGGTGTCTCACTGTTCACTTATTCTGTCTGAACCAAGCAACTGACTCTACCTACATGTTTGTCGAAGCATTGCAGCAAGTACTATCGCTCTGCTCTGTGGGTACAGGTTGTATACATGCAGGTTGGTAGTACAGTAGGTACCTATTTGCTGCATTTCCAGAGCTTCTAATGAAATAAATCATTATTAAACCTGAATTTATAATTTCTATTATAAAGGTCATTTATTCAACTTTTTCACCGGAAACTCGAAGGAAATGCAACAGATTATAAAGTTATATTTTAATCGATATACTGTGCTAATCAAGAGCTGTGCAAATGCTAGTATTCACACAATAAAACTCACTGAAATCAATCAGATCGTAATGCATGAAGAACATGGCAATTTTTATTTTTGTTTCCAGTTTATTTTCTACCACAGACGTGGCCATACGTTTTTAACAATTAGTTAAAAGGGTTCCAAAATTACGCGTGAGAGAAAAGCAACAATTATACAGTGAAGTAGAAAATCACATTCTCTGAAAACACCTGCATGAATAAATCTGTTGTAATAATTTATTTTTATGGCATTACGGGAGAAAATTGTATTGCCCGTTTCACATAAATATCCAATAACTATAACAAGAAAAATATTTTCATTTTATCTAAACATTCTGTTGAAATCCCCATTTCTGGTATTTCAAGCTTGAACTATTTTGTTTTAGTATTCGTCCCATCAGTATCACTGCTCACAAGCTCTCTCTGTACTAGGTGAGTGCTAGTGAGCACTGCACTAGGAGAGAGAGTACTACTAACCTCACTATTGTCGTCAGCGCACTCCCAGGAAAACGTCTCTAGCTTGGTATGCAGGTTCACAGAGTAACTTCACAAGCCGACGGGAATACACTGAAGCGGTAACTTCACAGATCCAGAATGTACGTAAATCTAATGTTAAAAACACAGTGACCAGAAACTAAGAATCACAGAAAATGGATACACTCAAACACGGAGGTGAGGTAATTAGGAGGAGAAAGCCCCAAGCCATTACGACCATGTATCACTTGGAAGGGATATGTGGATAATGATTTAAGATAAGAAAGGGATCGAGAGCTATCACTTGCTTGGTCGGGGATTGAACGCGGACCTGCAAAAAGCGAAACTGTCATTCTACCGTCCATCCCAAGTGGTTGGCCTGATGCCGGTCGAACTCGGTCCTAAAGAAGGATGAACTGAAGAAGTGCGAACTCGATCCTAGCGGGAAGATGGACGAAGTCAGGGCAGAAGTAGTCTGGCGTCCTCCACACAAACACATTAGACACAGAAGTAATGTTTTGATCAGGAGGAGCGAGCAGATAATGCAGCAGTTTGTCACCGGTGCGGCTATCAGAGCTCTGCGATTGTCCCCATAAAGATTGTTATTGTGCGGCCACTGACCGTTTGTCTGGGCCATCACCATCATCAACAATTGGTGCAGCGGAGGCCGGAGACTGGTTATTTCTCTGACTGTTTACTGAGCTTCTATACACCTATGTTCTGCGATTTTGTGCTGGGGTTGGGAACCTGGCCTGGACGGTAGAGCGACGGTCTCGCTTCTTACAGGTAATAGCGTTCCATCCCCGTCCGTCCAAGTGGTTGGACATTATCCTCTCTCCCTCCCCTCCCCCCCCCCTGTTCCCTTCCCATCCCTAATCCTCATCTCTTCCAAGGGCTGTATTTTCGAATTAGCTTCGCGCTTTCTCCTGATAGTTCCCTTCCCTTCGACCTTCATTACGATGGAACATTTCATTAATTTGTTTACAAGGGAGTGAGAGCTGAGCTGGTGCCAGGCGAACCAGCGTCACGTCTGTGCTAAACTGTGCCCTTGAGCGCCTGGATTTACTGAGGAATTCAAAAGGTTTATTGAAATGGATAATTTCATCTTCATATTTCTTTATGGAGCAATATTATGAGGACGAGATATTTTTTATTATGAATAAACGTATAATTTTTAACTAATACACACACACATATATATATATATATATATATATATATATATATATATATATATATATATATATATATATATATATATTATTAAATATGACCGAAAAAGTAAGATTAATAATTCTAACACGAATTTTCTCAATCTTTCGTACATTACGCTTCACTGTTGGAGGTAAATCAAAAATCACTTCTCCAAAATTCATTTTTATTTCAAGTCTGACGCGACACGGGCGTGTTGACTTCTTGATGTGTAGTGCACTACACATCAAGAAGTCAACACCAGCAATCAACAGCCAATTATTGCACAACTATATTCTACCCACCTCAAGACTCCGCTCCAATATAGAAGCATCAAGAAATATGGACCAATAGGCTTTCTACAAACACTTCTATTCAATACCCATTGTTTCTGTTCTGTCTTGTGTTGATACTTTTATTACCCTATTAATATCCCCTCCTGTTCTGTCTTGTGTTAATGCCACATCACTCTTCCCACCTCACTCAAATGTAGATATAAAATCAGAGATACGTTCTAATCAGTTGTGTATTTGTGAAGTCTTTGAAAATGTAATAAGTTTTACGAAACGCGCCCGTGTCGCGTCAGACTAGAAATAAAAATGAATTTTGGAGAAGTGATTTTTGATTTACCTCCAACAGTGAAGCGTAATGTACGAAAGATTGAGAAAATTCGTGTTAGAATTATTAATCTTACTTTTTCGGTCATATTTAATAATATATGTCTACAGGAAAGACTGCTACCAAAATATACTAATATATATATATATATATATATATATATATATATATATATATAATATTATATGCATACATTCATATGAACATGAATGAGAAAATAAGCAATCGCGTGCGCACGCGCGCGCGCACACACTCACACACACACACTCACACACACACACACACACACACACACACTCACCAACCGGTTCTCGCACTTTCTTGTAGTCAATATTGACTTATTAAATAAGGGCATATGTGACATACTAATTTTTTGTGAATATTTTAGTTTACCTCGAAAAGCTTCATAGAAAACACCGACCTTACCTAACCTTCTTAGTATGTTAAGATAAGCATCTTATTGCTTCGTAATTACAATTATTACTTAACCTATACCTATAATAGGTTAAGTAATAATTGTAATTACGAAGCAATAAGATGCTTATCTTAACATACTAAAAAGGTCAGGTAAGGTCGGTGTTTTTTATGAAGCTTTTCAAGGTAAACTAAAATATTTACAATAAATTAGTATGTCACATATGCACTTATTTAATAAGTAAATATTGACTGTAAGAAAGTGTGAAAACGGGTTGCACACACACACACACACACACACACACACACACACACACACACACACTTGAGTCTTGGGTCAGCCTTGATAAGGAGCAGACGTGTAGGGGCAGCGGTCCGTGTATACCGAGGGAACAATAGGGTCAAGGGAGAGGGTGCACTGTGTAGTGGGAGTCGGGACAGTGTAAATCGAACTGTGGCATTGTAATGCAACACATTGATCACATCTCGTGGTGAAATATCTTAGTGAATTTAGAGAAGATAGCTAGTGAAGATCGATTCCTTGAGGCCGCATCAGTCGCACCAGCCGGGACCCACGTGGAGACCTGAAGGCCACCACAGGATTACCGACGACACGCCGTGTATTCAACTAGAGTGCTTGCGAGGGGGCAGGCTGGTAAGTGTCTCTCTTAAGTCTCCAACAGTGTGCAAGGTTTATATAATATCATATTATAGACACTAATGCATTCCATTCAATAATACAATCGTAAGTGGTAGTCGGGTAACAAGGACAGCAACTGTGAGCTCACTGGGAACCCAGATAACCCGCTAATCCCCCCTCTGTAATCTGAAGACAACACCTCACCCACCCACCCGAAACCACAGGCACGCTCGTACACCCCCCCCCCCCCTTCCCACTCTGCCCTACCACTGACTACACATACACATTGTCTAGAATGGTCTAGAAAATGGCTGCTAAAGTTCAACTCAGGAAAGTGTAAGGTAATGAAATTAGGCGAAGGAATTAGGAAGCTGAACACAAGATATCATCTGGGAGGTGAAATCTTGCAAGAGTCAAATAGAGAGAAAGATCTGGTTGTTGATATCACACCGAACTTGTCCCTAGAGACCCACATCAAAAGAATAATATCATCAGCGGTATATGCTAGACTGGCCAACATAAGAACTGCCTTTAGAAACTAGTGTAAGGAATTGTTCAGGACCCTGTATACCACTTATGTAAGACCAATCCTGGAGTATGCAGCTCCAGCCTGGAGTCCATACCTAGTTAGGCACAAGACAAAGTTAGAGAAGATTCAGCGGTATGCCACCAGACTCGTCCCGAAACTGAGAGGAATGAGCTACGAGGAAAGGCTAAAAAAGCTGAACCTCACATCCCTGGAAGACAGAAGAGTATGGGGAGACATGATAACCACCTACAAAATTCTCAGGGGAATTGACAGGGGTGGACAAAGACAAACTCTTCAGCACGGGGGGGGGCACGAACAAGGGGACACAGGTGGAAGCTTACTACCCAGATGAGCCACAGAGATGTTAGGAAGAATTTTTTCAGTGTCAGAGTAGTTAATAAATGGAATGCACTAGGAAGTGATGTGGTGGAGGCTGACTCCATACACAGTTTCAAATGTAGATATGATAGAGCCCATTAGGCTCAGGAATCTGTACACCAGTTGATTGACAGTTGAGAGGCGGGACCAAAGAGCCAAAGCTCATCCACCGCAAGCACAATTAGGTAAGTACAATTAGGTGAGTACACATACATTACCCCCCCCCCCCATTCTCACTTCTTCTGTAGCATGCCAGAAATTCCCCCCCCCCTACCCCCAAAACCCTTCCAAACAGTGGACCCCCTCCATCTCCCTCACACACACACGCACGCACGCACGCACGCACACGCACGCGCACGCGCACGCGCGCGCGCGCGCACACACACACACACACACACACACACACACACACACACACACACACACACACACACACACACACACACACACACACAAGATTCAAGGGAATCACCCACATTCAAGATTCTCAAGGGAATTGATAGGGGTAGATAAAGACAGTCTATTTAACACAAGGGGCACACGCACCAGGGGACACAGGTGGAAGCTTACTACCCAGATGAGCCACAGAGATGTTAGGAAGATTTTTTTCAGTGTCAGAGTGGTTGACAAATGGAATACAATAGGAAGTGATGTGGTGGAGGCTGATTCCATACACAGTTTCAATTGTAGATATGATAGAGCCCAATAGGCTCAGGAACCTGTACATCAGTTGATTGACGTTTGAGAGGCGGGACCAAAGAGCCAGAGCTCAACCCCCGCAAGCACAAATAGGTGAGCACGTACACACACACACACACACACACACACACACACACACACACACACACACACACACACACACACACACACACACACACACAAACTTTCCCATTAACGATGAAATAAAATGATTTTTTTATCGCCTCCTATTTTCCGTTCATTTCTGAATATTAATGGTGATTATGGCAGTAAAAGTTCTCGGCTGGTTCTCATTAGAGCCGTGTTCCCTAGCGCTGGTTGACGCGTCCTCTCCAACACGCGTGCGTGCGTGTGTGTGTGTGTGTGTATACTCACCTAATTGTACTCACCTAATTGTGCTTGCGGGGGTTGAGCTCTGGCTCTTTGGTCCCGCCTCTCAACTGTCAATCAACTGGTGTACAGGTTCCTGAGCCTACTGGGCTCTATCATATCTACACTTGAAACTGTGTATGGAGTCAGCCTCCACCACATTGCTTCCTAATGCATTCCATTTGTCAACCACTCTGACACTAAAAAAGTTCTTTCTAATATCTTTGTGGCTCATTTGTGCACTCAGTTTCCACCTGTGTCCCCTTGTGTGTGTGCCCCTTGTGTTAAATAGCCTGTCTTTATCAACCCTGTCGATTCCCTTGAGAATCTTGAATGTAGTGATCATGTCCCCCCTAACTCTTCTGTCTTCCAACGAAGTGAGGTTCAATTCCCGTAGTCTCTCCTCGTAGCTCATACCTCTCAGCTCGGGTACTAGTCTGGTGGCGAACCTTTGAACCTTTTCCAGTTTAGTCTTAAGCTTGACTAGATATGGACTCCATGCTGGAGCCGCATACTCCAGGATTGGTCTGACATATGTGGTATATAATGTTCTGAAAGATTCCTTACACAAGTTTCTAAAGGCCGTTCTTATGTTAGCCAACCTGGCATATGCTGCTGATGTTATCCTCTTGATATGAGCTTCTGGGGACAGGCCTGGCGTGATATCAACCCCCAGGTCTTTCTCTCTCTCTGACTCTTGAAGTATTTCATCTCCCTAGTGATACCTTGTATCTGGTCTCCTGCTTCCTACCCCTATCTTCATTACATTACATTGGCTTGGGTTAAACTCTAACATCCATTTGTTCGACCATTCCTGCAGCTTGTCTTATGTCTTCTTGAAGCCTCAAGCTGTCCTCCTCTGTCTTAATCCTTCTCATAATTTTGGCGTCGTCAGCAAACATTGAGAGGAATGACCCGCCAGACACACACCGAAACTACGACGTTGCTACAACGTTCGAACAAGTTTTAACACCTCCTAACCAGTTATAACAACCAATATAGCAAGTTGTAACAACGTTCTAATACGTCATAAACACGTTAAGCCAAGATGTAACAACTTTATTACAAGTTGTAACAAGCGGAAAATAAAGACAGTTTCGGTTTGTGTTTCCAGGGGAGTCTATACCCTCTGGGAGATCATTTACGTATATCAGAAACAGGATAGGTCCAAGCACAGAGCCGTGTGGGACTCAACTGGTGACTTCACGCCATTCTGAGGTCTCACCCCTCACTATAACTCTCTGCTTCCTATTGCTTAGGTACTCCCTTATCCACTGGAGCGCCCTACCAGTTACTCCTGCCTGTTTCTCCAGCTTATGCATCAACCTTTTATGGGGTAGTGTGTCAAAGGCTTTCCGACAGTCCAAAAAAATGCAGTCCGCCCATCCTTCTCTTTCTTGCTTAATCTTTGTCACCTGATCATAGAATTCTATCAAGCCTGTAAGGCAAGATTTACCCTCCCTGAACCCATGTTGATGGGTTGTCACGAAGTCTCTTCTCTCCAGATGTGCTACTAGGTTTTTTCTCACAATCTTCTCCATCACCTTGCATGGTATACAAGTTAAGGACACTGGCCTGTAGTTCATTGCCTCTTGTCTGTCACCCTTTTAAAATATTGGTACTACATTACCAGTCTTTCATACTTCTGGTAGGTCTCCCGTTTCCAGTGACCTACTATACACTATGGAGAGTGGCAAGCAAAGTGCTCCTGCACACTCTTTCAATACCCATGGTGAGATTCCATCCGGCCCAACGTGTGTATGTACGCGCGCGTGTGTGTGTGTGCGAGCGCGTGTGTGTGTGTGCATGTGTGCGTGTGTGTGTGTGTGTGTGTACTCACCTAGTTGTACTCACCTAGTTGTGCCTGCAGGATCGAGCATTGACTCTTGGATCCCGCCTTTCGAGCATCAGTTGTTTACAGCAATGACTCCTGTCCCATTTCCCTATCATACCTGGTTTTAAACTTATGAATAGTATTTGCTTCCACAACCTGTTCCTGAAGTGCTTCCCTTTTCCCACTACTCTCACGCTAAAAGAAAACTTCCTAACATCTCTGTGACTCATCTGAGTTTCAAGCTTCCATCCATGTCCCCTCGTTCTGTTACTATTCCGTGTATACATTTCGTCTATTCCCACTCTGTCAATCCCCCTAAGTATTTTATACGTTCCTATCATATCCCCTTCTCTCCCTCTTCTTTTTTCTAGTGTCGTAAGGTTCAATTCCTTATGCCATTGTGTTACAAGGACTGCACAGTGATATTTGGTGTTAGTGTTGGATGTAGAGGCTAGGGAAATTAAGTAGACACGTATACATTTCAATGATATTTATTTGGACAACAGAACGCCCGATTTTCCGCGTTACGTTACATTGATTGTGTTACAAGAACTGAAAAAACAGTCATAAAGTAATAGAATGATGTTTGCATGCTGATCCCGTTACGTTACGAGACGTAAAACACAATAGCAATGATTTGAATCCCCCGTAGCCTGATACAGTCTTCAGTCCACTGCGGTGTAAAACTTAGACTAACAGAAGCAACAAGTGAAAGGAAAAAAAAGTTATGTGAACACGTGCATCCGGAAAAAGGAAAAGGCAGAGATGTCAGCTAATTTTTCCTCTAAGTAACTATTTAATAAGTTGAATACTGAGAAAAGCATGTAGGTTGCTATATGTTTACTTACACCCTTTTACTACTAATTTTGTTCTGAATACAGAGACAAGCATGTAAGTGCCATTAAAAAAAACATGACTGACAAGTAAACGGAGCGAATTAAGTGTAGGGGGGGGGGAGGGAGGGAGTGGCAGCAGGAGCAGCTATGGTGTGGGATATTGTGGTCATGTACCCAGTCACGCGCCGGGCATCAGAGAGGTCACACCACTCTTAACTGCTCTCCCACCATGTGATCCCTATGCACCTCATAACGCTGTTTACACCCTTTTACTACTACTAATTTTGTTCTGAATACAGAGATACTTTATATGAATACAGAGACATATATAATGTGTTTAGCGAAATTCAAAGATTTCTACCTCGGGCTATAGTCATTATTTGATATGATTACAGTGACATATATAATGTGTTTACTATTTTTTGCCTCGTTTATGGAGGACTGGGGAATTGATAACTGTCACCTGCATGGGAGGTGGGGAGGGGGGGGGGGGTGAGGGGAGGGTGCGACACACGACACCACCTACCTAAAACGCGAACACAGTCCACTCCTGCACAGGTCGTCAAAGACCACGCACCGGTCGTAAGTGCTTTGCCACCATGTGTTGAATACCTCATGACTATGTGCTGCTGCTGCTATGTGCCGGTGTGAGCTATGCTATAGCGTATTGCTGTCATTCAACACACTAACGTCTCGGCCTTCAAAGAGGTAAGCCGCACAAATGCTCGCTCCCCCCCCCCCCCACACACACACAAACATCCATGTGGACATGCGGGCATGTTGCTATGTGGTGATGCCCCCCTCAGGCCTATGAGGAAGGGGAGGGGAGGGAGAGAGAGGGGGGAGTCTCACCCACTCTGCTTACAAAAACAGTACAGGTAAATTCCCACCCTCATTTGTTACTGTGACCTCCTACCATGTACACTCCCTTGACTCCGACATGAAAACCAAACACCTGCGGATGAAGATATTGGAGACTCACTCCACAGGCAGAGAATTGGTCAAATATATACACTGCACTACATAAAACAGAGACCCGCGCTATCAGTCAAAGCTTCCGCTTGCTCCCCTCTCCCTATATCCTCCTTCACGTGCCCTACCCCTAACCACCCATCTTAAAAGGCCGGTCTCCTACCCAGTCAGGGGTAGGGGGACCCCACTCTAGACCTCAACATATCCTTCCTACATACGGTTATTTAACTATATATCTACACACGATTAACTCGTGTGTGCAATTGCACACCTGTTGCAGGATCTCGCGCAGGTCTACGTTTCAATTTGCGCTACTGATGATGCTCAAACCACACAGTAGAAAGTGAAGGGACGACGACGATTCGGTCCGTCCTGGACCATTCTCAAGTCGAATGTGACTTGAGAATGGTCCAGGACGAACCGAAACGTCGTCGTTCCCTCACTTTCTAGTGTGTGGTTTGGTCAACATATTCCAGCCACATTATTGTGACTCCTCGCCTGCAACTCCTAGATCTTTCTCTCTGTCCGTTTCATTAAGTACTTCATCTCCTATTCTGTATCCTGTGTCTGGCCTCCTGTTTCTACCGCCTAGTTTCGTTACTTTGCATTTACTCGGATTGAACTTTAGCAGTCATTTGTTGGACCATTCATTCAGTCTGTCTAGGTCATATTGTAGCCTCCTATCATCCTCTGTTTCAATCCTCCTCATATTTTTTGCATCATCAGCAAACATTGAGAGAAACGAGCCTATACCCTCTGAGAGATCATTTACATATCAGAAACAGTATAGGTCCAAGGACTGACCCCTGCGGGACTCAACTTGTAACGTCTCGCTAATCGGAGACCTCTCCCCTCATAGTGACTCGTTGTCTTCTGTTGCTTAGGTACTTCTTTATCCAATGAAGTACCTTCCCTTTCATTCCAGCTTTTTCACTAGCCTCTTGTGTGGCACTGTATCAAAGGCTTTCTGGCAATCGAAAAATATGCAGTCTGCACAACCCCTCTCTTTCTTGCCTGATTTTTGTTGCCTGGTCGTAGAATTCAAGTAACCTTGTGAGGCAGGACCTGCCATCCCTGAACCTATATTGATGCTGTGTTACAAAGTTCTTTCACTCCAGATGTTCCACTAGTTTTATTCGCACAATCTTCTCCATCAGCTTGCATGGTATGCAGGTTAGGGACACTGGCCTGTAGTTCAGTGCCTCCTGTCTATTCCCTTGTATTTCGGGACTATATTAGATGCTTTCCAAATTTCTGGCAGTTCCCCCATGTTGCCAGTGATTTGCTATACACTATGGAGAGTGGCAGGCACAGTTCTTCTGCTCCTTCCTCTAGTATCCAAGGGGAGATTCCATCTGGGCCTATAGCCTCTGTCACATCCAACTCTAGTAAATACTTCCTTACTTCCCCGCTGGTAATCTCAAACTCTCCCAGTGGTTCCTGGTTAACTATTCCCTCTCTTATCTCTGGAATTTCTCCTTGCTCTAAGGTGAAGACCTCCTGGAATTTCTTATTCAGTTCCTCACACACTTCCTTGTCATTTGTAGTGAATCCTTCTGCCTCCTTTATTTCACAACATGTTCCTCTACTGTGGTTTTTCTCCTGATGTAGCTGTGCAGCAATTTAGGCTGAGTCTTGGACTTTCTTGCGATGCCATTTTCGTATTGTCTTTCTGCCTCTCTTCTCATCCTGACATATTCATTCCTGGCACTCTGGTATCTTTCTCTGCATTCACGTGTCCTGTTATTCCTATAGTTTCTCCATGCCCTTTTACTTTGCTGCTTAGCTAGCCTACATCTCTGATTAAACCATGGGTTTCTCATCTTCATTTCACTGTTTTCCTTTTGGACTGGGACAAACTTGTTTGCTGCGTTCTTGCACTTCTGCGTGATGTAGTCCATCATGTCTTGGGACATGATGGACTACATCATCTCCCGTCTTTCCCTGAGCTCTGTTTCCCATGCTATATCTGTTAGGAATTTTCTTATCCCCTCATAATTTCTCTTTCGGTATGCTAACCTTTTGTTTTCGGTATCCCTCCTCGAGTTCAATAACCCTTCTTTAATCAGGTACTCAAACACCAGTACACTGTGATCGCCCATTCCTAATGGACCTCAAAACCGATTTCTCTTATGTCGGAGTCATTCAGAGTGAAGACTAGGTCGAGTCTCGCTGGTTCTTCATTTCCTCTCATTCTTGTGGGTTCTCTGACATGCTGGGTTAAAAAGTTTCTAGTCACCACCTCCAATAGTTTGGCTCTCCATGTATCCTCGCCTCCATGCAGTTCCTTGTTCTCCCAGTCAATCCTTCCGTGATTGAAGGCCCCCATGATGAGCAGGTGGGATCTATTTCTACAGGCAGCAGAGAGTGCCCTCTCAATTATAGTGTTAACTGTCATGTTGTTGTTTTCATACTCTTGACTGGGTCTTCTGTCATTTGGTGGAGGGTTATATATTACTGCTACTACTATCCTTGGACCTCCCATTGTCATGGTGCCTGCTATGTAGTCTCTGAACCCCTCACAGCCCGGGATAGCCATCTCCTTAAAACTCCATTCCTTTCTCATGAGTAGGGCCACTCTGCCTCCTCCCCTACCTTCCCTCTCTTTCCTTATTACTGTGTACTCCTGGGGAAACACGGCATTTGTTACGATTCCAGAGAGTTTTGTTTCAGTGAGTCCGATTACATCTGGGTTCACTTCTTCTACTCTTTCCCTTAGTTCACTTGCATTGCTTGTGATCCCATCTATGTTTGAGTACATTACCCCTGAAACTGACTCTCTTCTGCTTCTCTTCAGGGGGGGAAACGTGGTATCTGGGGTGAGCGGGAGCTGGGAGGATCTGGTACGGGAAGACTGGTGGAGGAGGAAGGGCTTGGTGGGGGAGAGGGGAAGGGTTGGGGGGGTGAGAGGGGGAGGGCAATGGGGTGGGTGAGAGGGAAGGGTAGAGGGGGAGAGTGAGAGGGGGAGGGGAGAGTGAGAGGAGGAGGGGAGAGTGAGAGGAGGAAGGTTGGGGGTGAGAGGGGGAGGGTTGGGGAGCCTGGAGGGAGGAGAGGCTTAAGAGGATGGGGGAGAAGGGGGGGGGGCAGAAAAGGGGGAAGGGCTTGGGGGGCGTGGGTGGAAAGGAAATGCTGATGTGGGTGAGGAAGAGGGGAGGATTTAGGGGAGTAGTGAAAAGGGGAAGGCTTAGGTGGGGTGGGGGGATTGGGGGGGCTTAGGAGGGCGGGGGGATTGGGGGGGCATAGGAGGGCGGGGGAGAACGGAGGCTTTGGGGGCGGGAGAAACGGGAGGGCATGTGGGAGAAGGGAGGGCTTGGGGGATGGGGGAGAAGGGAGGTCCTGGGGAGAGGGGTGAGTGGGAAGAGGGGGGTGAGTGGGAGGAGGGGGGGCTGGGTGGGGGGAGGGTGCAATAGGTGGGTACTTAGTGGGGGAGGGGGGCTGACAGGGGATGGGGCAGGTAGGGTGTCTGTTGGGTAGAATGTGGGGGTGGTGTCCCACTCCCTGTTGCTGTTGCACTGTTTGAGGAGGGTTCCCCTCTCTCCTCTGAGATTGTAGGGTTCGGGGTTGTGGTTCTCTGATTCCTTTCTCTCTCCCTGCGCTCCTTCCTTGAGTCTGCTGCCTGCTTTCTCTCTTACCTTGTCATATCCCTCTGCAGGAATACTTTTTTAAACTTCTGTACATCTACTAGACCGCTCTTCCTTGCTAACAGTTCCTCTTTCGTGATCTCGCTCATGAATACCACCTTTATCATTCGGTCTTTGTCCCTGTTGCACTTTCCAAGCCTGAAAACATTTTCAACATTTTGGTCAGTTCCCTCCATCCTTACCTCTTTAAGGATCTTGGTAACTATGTTTTTGTCCTTGTCTCTCTGCTCCTTTGGGCTGGTCCCTGTTTGCTCTTTAATGCCTGCTACTTCTACTACTGCTTTTTTCTCTCTATCATCCGGCTAGTACATCAAGCTGCTTCCTGAGAGGAAGCCACTTCCATGGCAACTTCCCTAACTGCAGACCTAGCTTCAAGGGATCTTTTTAACCATTTCAGCAAATGAGAGCTGAGTTGTGGAGGTCCCCTCCACAGTAGCATTCCCATCTCCCTGAGATACGGTTTATGTCTGGTACTGCAGAGGAGTCTCCTTTAGGCATCTTATCTCCTCCTTTGCTGCCCTTAGTTCATCCTGCAGGTTGGCTACTGTCTTCCTCATTACCTCAGTCCTTCACTGAATTCATCCCGCATTTGCTGGAATACTCCCTTCATCCAGGCTTCCTGTTCCACCCCATCCTCTGAGCTTGTTCCAGACGTGATTGTCCTCCTGCGTTTGTCACCCCGAGTTCGTGTCCTGCCATGTTCTCCTTATGACAGAGAGTGAGTGAGAGAGTGAGAGAGAGAGAGAGAGAGAGATAGAGAGAGGGGGGGGGGTGAGAGGGAGAGAGGGAGAAAGGGGGAAGAAGGGGGGGAGAAGGAAGGGAGAGCGTGTGTGTGTTTGTGATCATGTACCATCACCAGGTGTCTAACTTAATGCATAAGGAACCTCTCTTAACACTGACTAGGATTCCTAAATAATATAATACTTAAACTAATCATAAGACGCAGAAGGACATACTCTGATATCTATAGTCATGGAGATCTTTAGTCATTATGAGCTCACATTAGTGAGCTCATAATGTTATCTTAATGCTTCCTTCATCCATAATCTACGAATTATTTCTCTGTCGTACAATATGTAAGGATTTTCCTGACCAAACTTATCCCCAGCACACAACAAAAATATCAGGAAGAGAAATACACAAATTGATCCGGGTTGATTGTAATTTGCTTCTCAGTTCTACCTTCTTCAACCCCATTCCCTCCTTCCTCTGTCATATTTCACTGCCAGCTATTAACTCTGGCAATCACTTGAAGGCACCATATGTTACCTCGGGGAGAAGGAACGCCTCGGAGATTATCTACACTCCCACAGCCAGCTCCCTTATCACTCTTATCCAAAGATTCCATAACTCTTGCCACCAAGAGAGAGCCCCGTTAGCGATAATTTCTGAGGAGCTCATGTCCAGCTGAAGCTCCTATTTGAGAATTTTCGACTGTAACATTTCAGGAGAATTTCTTAAACTTGGGCCGTATCTGGATGATTATCTCTCGGCGGTTCAATACTTATCACTTGTCATTATTAAACTTCTGCGTTGAGGGAACTTGAAGGGTCAAAGTTATCGCATTACTTATCATGCATGGATCCTTGTTGCATCAGACTGCTTATACCGGACGGAATGTGATGACGAGGTAAACAAAGGCTCAAAGGATGCCTTAGTCATACATTATATCTGAACATTATGCAACTGTCTGGCATCTAGATAACCTTTTCATGCCATTGTCGAGAATGTAAATAACACTTCATTCCACTGTCTAGAATCTACATCCCACTGTCTAGAATAACCTTACATTTGCTGTTGTTGAATGCCAGCAACCATTAATCGGACCAGCTCTGCGGCTTGTTGAAGTCGTCTTGAAGATTCTTACACTCCTCGTCTGCTTCAGCCCTCCTCATTAGTTTTAAATTTTCTTCAAACATTGACATGTAAGACTTGGTTCCTGCAATCAAGTCATTTATATAAATGAGGAGTAGTATGGGTCCCAGCTCGATGAGACACCCCGCATGTTAATCTACGGCAGTCTGACTTCTCGCCCCTCACTGTCACACTCTGACCTCTGTCTATTAGGTAATTCTTTACCCATGTTAATACATTTCCGCTTACTCCCGCCTGCTGCTTGAGTTTGCATAGTAACGTCTTGTGTCGTACTGTATCGAAGATTTTTAGGCAGTCCAGAAATATGTAGTTAGCTCAGCCTTTTATGTCTTACCTTATTTTCGTTATTTTAAACCTTCAGGAGATTGATCAGGCATGATCTCCCTTTTCTAAAGTCATGTTGTTGTTGTTTGCTTACACACTTAATTATTTCTAGGTGTACAACTAGTCTTAGCCTCAAAATTATTTCAGGTACTTTGCAAGGAATGCTTGTAAATGACGCTGGTCTGAAGGTAAATGGCTCTACACTATCTCCTTTCTTGTAGACTGCCTTCTTATTTGCCATCTTACAGAAGTTGGGTAATTACCCCTTCGCAATTGACTCCTTAAAGATTAGTGCTAGAGGTAGTCTGAGGGCCTGTGATGCTTCTTTTAGCATCCACGGTGGTCCACTATATGGCTCAATAGCCTTAGTTAGATCTAGCTACTTAGTTTAGTTACATTAAGCTTAGCTCCTTTGGTGCAATAAATTCAAATTAAAAAATATCTACATAATTGTCTGTTTTAGTACATTTATAGTTGGATTAGTTTACACAAGTTTACAGTGAATTATATACCTGAGAGAAATATACAACTTTAAATAAATAGCTGACGATGAGAATACAATTTAAAGTAATAATATAAACTTTATCATTTAATACATTTTTTCAACAAATTTTCACAGCCTCATCTCTCTGTTAACAGATTCCAGGCCTGTCCCGGATTAAAATTACTCCTAACTCACAAATGATGCATAGTTGATTTGACTTCCATAGGATTCAAAAGGCTTGTCAGTAAGCCATCTCTTTGCCTCAATTGTTCCTTCAAAATTTTAATTATCCAGATGGGGATCTCCCAGCTTTCTCTGCTGACCAGTTGTTATATTCAATAAACCCTTGAACTATATGTTTAACACATCTCTAACCCTGTCCATGGAGGACAGAAGAAAATGTATATATGCTGGTTAGCATTGTAAATGTTTTTGTAAGACTTGTAAGACTTGTAAGACTTAATGGGAAAATTAACCCAATTGTCATAACATACCACGTCTGTGGTATTAAAAAAAAAAAAAAAATACCTCCGAGAATTTTACAGGTGGTGATCATGTCTTCCAAAACCTTTGTCTTCTAGTGTCGTGAAGTTTATTTCCAGTAATCTTTCCTTATTGATCATGCCCCTCAGCTCGGGGACTTAACTGACTGCATACCTCTGAACTGTATGTACTCACCTAGTTGTGCTTGCAGGGGTTGAGCTCTGGCTCTTTGGTCCCGCCTCTCATCTGTGTATCAACTGGTGTACAGATTCCCGAGCCTACTGGGCTTTATCATATCTACATTTGAAACTGTGTATGGAGTCAGCCTCCACCGCATCAGTGCCTAATGCATTCCATTTGATTACTGCTGATTTGCTAACTACTGAGTAGTTAACAATGAGTGTGTGTGTGTGAGGCCGATGTTTTCAGCTGATCTCATTAGACTTATGTTTATCAATCAACATTAACAAAAAAAGATATTTCATCCACCAGTTTCTTTCATTCGTCTTCCCCTCATATATTCCATCTAGGATTAATGATCAAAATTTTGATGATTCATCAAAGCAGGCTCAATTATACTCGCGAATCACTCCCCGGCTCCCAGGCATACATAATGAGACAAGCTTCAATCAAAGGCTGCAAGACTGCTTTTAATGAAGGAATTCCTTATATCCTCGTTATATACAACATAAATATTTTGTGCCTTCGTTTCGTCATAATTTTCCCCGTTCATATTAAGTGCACAGTTCTTGAACGTAAACAAGGATTTGTTTCCTCCTTGCCTCGACTCTTTTTGTAGGGCAATGACCACCTATCATTCATGTTCGAACCTACATTATGTATGTTATTACCGCACGGGAGGGTAAGAATCTGCACCAACCTGTCAAACCAATCAGTGTCGAGTCTCTGTTATCAAGAATACAGAACATTCCTATTGGTTATCATAATTCATAAACTCTCTTCAGTTTGTTCGTTGAGGGACGGGTTGATGTTGATGGAGTGATGTTTAACAAGCATTATTAATGTATTGTCAAGGAGTGAAGGGAAGACGCAGCAAAGCATCAACTAACGGTCGTGAATAAATATGATTAAGCTCCTTCTTAATTTATTAGACTAATGAAGGTGTAACGTTAACGGAGCCTCATTAATTACAAGTGTGGAGAGGGCTAATTGCACGTGTGGAGCATGATAATTACAGGTGTGTGCAGAAAACTAATTGCAGTTGTAGAGGAAAGCTAATTACAGGTGTAGAGAAAGCTAATTGTATATGTAGAAAAGGTAAATTACAGGTGTGGTGGAGAATGCTAATTACAGTTTTTGAGAAAGCTAAATAAGGATTGGAGGAAGTTAATTATTTACGTGCTGAACGGTTAGTATTAATTATGGATGATAATTATTAGTTGTGTAAGGTAATTAATTTTTTCTTGGTGAATGGTTGTTAAATAATTACCACCCATCACTATTATGTTGAATAGTCGTTAATATTGCTGGAAGAGTTGTGTTTGTGCCGGGTGGTCAATATTGGTGATAACTGATGATTATTATCCATGGAGGATATTAATGACTATTAAATGGTCATCACTTCGGTGGTGGGATGCGTGTCCGAGATACGGTAAGCATTTCCTCTCTGGATCGCGACACATCGCGCGCGCACACGCACGCACGCACGCACGCACGCACGCACACACACACACACACACACACACACACACACACACACACACACACACACACACACACACACACATATACACACACCACACACAAACCCAGTTGATTGACAATTGAGAGGCGGGACCCTAGAACTAGAGCTCAGCACCCGCAAGTACAACTAGGTAAGTACACACACCCACACATACACACTCTCACATACACACACTCACATGCACACTCTCACATACACACTCTCACATACACACTCTCACATACACACTCTCACATACAAACACACACACACACACACACACACACACACACACACACACACACACACACACACACACACACACACACACACACACACTCTCACACACACTCTCACACACACACACACACACACACACACACACACACACACACACACACACACACACACACACACACACTCTCACACACACTCTCACACACACACTCTCACACACACATATAATGGGATATAAGGGAAGTTAAGATGGAAGCGCCCTTGGGAATGAGTGACCACAGTGTATTGAACTTTGAGTACCTGGTAGAGCTAGGACTTATCTCCCCCCAAAAAGAACTAGGAATCAAAAGGCTGGCATACCGAAAGGGGAATTATGAACAGATGAGAAGTTTCCTAAGTGAAATACCTTGGGACACAGACCTCAGAGACAAGTCTGTACAGGGTATGATGGACTATGTTACCCAAAAGTGTCAGGAGGCAGTAAACAGGTTCATCCCGGCCCAAAGGGAAAAATCCGAGAAGCAACAGAAGAATCCATGGTATAATAGGGCATGTATGGAAGCGAAGAAACTGAACAAAAAGGCGTGGAGGAACTTCCGGAATAACAGAACACCAGAAAGCAGAGAGAGATACCAGAGAACCAGGAATGAGTACGTCAGGGTGAGAAGAGAAGCAGAGAAAAATTTTGAAAATGATATAGCAAACAAAGCCAAGACCGAACCAAAGCTACTCCACAGTCACATCAGAAGGAAAACAACAGTGAAAGAACAGGTATTGAAACTTAGAACAGGCGAGGACAGGTATACAGAGAATGACAGAGAGGTGTGTGAGGAACTCAACAAGAGGTTCCAGGAGGTCTTCACAATAGAACAGGGTGAGGTCACTGTGCTAGGAGAAAGGGAGGTAAACCAGGCGGCCTTGGAGGAGTTCGAAATTACGAGAGAGGAGGTCAAGAGACACCTGCTGGATCTGGATGTTAGAAAGGCTGTTGGTCCAGATGGGATCTCACCATGGGTACTGAAAGAGTGTGCAGAGGCACTTTGCTTGCCACTCTCCATAGTGTATAGTAAGTCACTAGAGACGGGAGACCTACCAGAAATATGGAAGACGGCGAATGTGGTCCCAATATACAAAAAGGGCGACAGACAAGAGGCACTGAACTACAGGCCAGTGTCCTTGACTTGTATACCATGCAAGATGATGGAGAAGATCGTGAGAAAAAACCTGGTAACACATCTGGAGAGAAGGGACTTCGTGACAAATCGCCAACATGGATTCAGGGAGGGTAAATCTTGCCTTACAGGCTTGATAGAATTCTACGATCAGGTGACACAGATTAAGCAAGAAAGAGAGGGCTGGGCGGACTGCATTTTCTTGGATTGTCGGAAAGCCTTTGACACAGTACCGCATAAGAGGCTGGTACATAAGCTGGAGAGACAGGCAGGTGTAGCTGGTAAGGTGCTCCAGTGGATAAGGGAGTATCTAAGCAATAGGAAGCAGAGAGTTACGGTGAGGGGTGAGACCTCCGATTGGCGTGAAGTCACTAGTGGAGTCCCACAGGGCTCTGTACTCGGTCCTATCTTGTTTCTGATATATGTAAATGATCTCCCGGAGGGTATCGATTCATTTCTCTCAATGTTTGCGGACGATGCTAAAATTATGAGAAGGATTAAAACAGACGAGGACTGTTTGAGGCTTCAAGAAGACCTAGACAAGCTGAAGGAATGGTGGAACAAATGGTTGTTAGAGTTTAACCCAACCAAATGTAATGTAATGAAGATAGGTGTAGGGAGCAGGAGGCCAGATACAAGGTATCATCTGGGAGAGGAAATTCTTCAGGAGTCAGAGAAGGAAAAAGACTTGGGGGTTGATATCACGCCAGACCTGTCTCCTGCAGCACACATCAAGCGGATAACATCAGCGGCATATCCCAGGCTGGCCAACATACGAACGGCATTCAGAAACTTGTGTAAAGAATCATTCAGAACTTTGTATACCACATATGTCAGGCCAATCCTGGAGTATGCAGCCCCAGCATGGAGTCCATATCTAGTCAAGGATAAGACTAAACTGGAAAAGGTTCAAAGGTTTGCCACCAGACTAGTACCCGAGCTGAGAGGTATGAGCTACGAGGAGAGACTACGGGAATTAAACCTCACTTCGCTGGAAGACAGAAGAGTTAGGGGGGACATGATCACCACATTCAAGATTCTGAAGGGGATTGATAGGGTAGATAAAGACAGTCTATTTAACACAAGGGGAACACGCACAAGGGGACACAGGTGGAAACTGAGTGCCCAAATGAGCCACAGAGATATTAGAAAGAACTTTTTTAGTGTCAGAGTGGTTGACAAATGGAATGCATTAGGAAGTGATGTGGTGGAGGCTGACTCCATACACAGCTTCAAGTGTAGATATGACAGAGCCCGATAGGCTCATGAATCTGTACACCTGTTGATTGACGGGTGAGAGGCGGGACCAAAGAGCCAGAGCTCAACCCCCGCAAACACAACTAGGTGAGTACAACTAGGTGAGTACACACACACACACACACACACACACACACACACTCACACTCACACTCACACACACACACTCTCACACTCACACACACACTCACACACACACACACACACACACACACACACACACACACACACACACACACACACACACACACACACACACACGCACACACACACGCACACACACACGCAAGCGCACACCCACACACACACACACACACACACGCAAGCGCACACCCACACACACACACACACACACACACACACACACGCACACGCACACACGCAAGCGCACACCCACACACACACCACACACACACGCAAGCGCACACCCACACACACAAAATAAATTACATCAGCGGTGCAAATCCCAGCTAGTTATCGTTAGTGATTATGAGGCACCAGAACAAGCACTTTTAACGACATTGTACATGGCCAATATCAACAATGATAAAACATCATTAGCAATATGTATCCCCAGTGTTTAATGCTCCCCAAAAAGTCAAGAGAGTTCCTACAAGACTGTCCACTGAGCTTGAGGGCCAGTGAGGGAAGACTGAGAGACTGAGAGACTGAGAGAACTAACCCTCACCTCATAGATGAAGGCAAATGTAATGACATGTTCAGAGCATAACATATTCTTAGGCACTGTAGAGGTCAACAAAAGCGAAATGTTTTTCGTGAGTCAGGCAGACTGTCTCCGGGGAACATCAGGTATGGAAGGAAGCACTTGGTGAACTTTCGGACCAGTGAGCAAAGGAACTAAATGAGGTTTAACTCTATATAGTTTCAAGAGTAGATATGGATTGATTGATTGATGAAGATTAAGCCACCCAAAAGGTGGCACGGGCATGAATAGCCCGTAAGTGGTGGCCTTTTTAAGCCATTACCAGTATCAAGAGCTGATACTGGAGATCTGTGGAGGTGCGAATGCACCCTGCATGACGGGAGATGTCTCCCTTGTGAATGTGTTAAGATGAAGCCACCCAAAAGGTGGCACGGGCATGAATAGCTCGTAAGTGGTGGCCCTTTTGAGCCATCACCAGTATCAATAGATGATATTGGAGGTCTGTGGAGGTGCGACTGCACCCAGCGTGACGGGAGATGTCTTCCGTGAGCTAGACTAATGATGAAGATTAAGCCACCCAAAAGGTGGCACGGGCATGAATAGCTCGTAAGTGGTGGCCCTTTTGTGCCATTACCAGTATCAATAGCTGATACTGGAGGTCTGTGGAGATGTCTCCCGTGTGGTAGATATGGAGTGAAACACCAACATTAGTGAAGACTTGTTTGATATATAGAAAATTTTTCGACTGTAACGTTTTTTGAGACAATATGGTACTAAATACTAGTAGCAGAATAGAATTTTCTAAGTTTGTATGATAATGCTACATAGTGCTATTATATGACCAAAATTTTTTTAAAACGATTTCACAGTATGCACCAGTATGAAATTTACAAGAAAACTGCATTACCGTGTGCATTTGAATGTGCAATATTGAACAGCGCAAATTCAATTCAGGTAAAGGAGATATATTATTTTTATTCGTTTTTAAAATTGGATTCACTATCTATAAAAATATATATCATTATATTACTCGCAACTTACGTTAATTCTCAGGTGATTAACGTGAGAGTCGTGGAAGAGGAGACTGGAAATGTCAACACACACTCAGATAATAACATAATCAAATATTTAGATTATGTTGGATAATCTCAGTCATCATGTGCTTCTGAACCGTGTGCTTCTGAACCGTGTGCTTCTGAACCGTGTGCTTCTGAACCGTGTGCTTCTGAACCGTGTGCTTCTGAACCGTGGGCTTCTGGACCGTGTGCTTCTGGACCGTGGGCTTCTGAACCGTGGGCTTCTGAACCGTGGGCTTCTGAACCGTGGGCTTCTGATCCGTGGGCTTCTGAACCGTGGGCTTCTGAACAGTGTGCTTCTGAACAGTGTGCTTCTGAACGGTGTGCTTCTGAACCGTGTGCTTCTGATCCGTGTGCTTCTGAACGGTGTGCTTCTGAACCGTGTGCTTCTGATCCGTGTGCTTCTGAACGGTGTGCTTCTGAACAGTGTGCTTCTGAACCGTGGGCTTCTGAACCGTGGGCTTCTGAACCGTGGGCTTCTGAACCGTGTGCTTCTGAACCGTGGGCTTCTGAACCGTGTGCTTCTGAACCGTGTGCTTCTGAACCGTGTGCTTCTGATCCGTGTGCTTCTGAACGGTGTGCTTCTGAACGATGTGCTTCTGAACCGTGTGCTTCTGAACGGTGTGCTTCTGAACCGTGTGCTTCTGAACCGTGTGCTTCTGAACCGTGGGCTTCTGAACTGTGGGCTTCTGAACCGTGTGCTTCTGAACCGCGAACACGAGAAATTCACAATTTCTTTTTCAGGAATCCTAAAATCGCTGAAATTAACCCAAAAATTAACAAATCTTTAATATACAATTATTTTGGACGCTGCACTGAAGACTGTACCATCTCAATTTCAACATAGGGACGAAACCTTAGGACCGCAGCGCATACATTTGTCATAATTATAACCAAACACCAAAAGACTGCATAAAATAACTTTGCATATCAAAAACAAATTCTGTCATTGTTACCACTACATAACATGGTACTACGTCTCAACAAGACACTACAACTCATCAAGTCCATGCTATTCATCGCTCGACTGCTATTCAATATACTATACAAAACTGCGTAGGTGTTTCAGTGTATCGTCCGTAATCAGTCCCGCAATATATCTAAGATACACAAAATACAACGAGGACAAATCTTTCATCCATGATTTTCACAACATAAACAGATGCACAAATTTACTTGAAATATGCTCCAAATTCCAACTAAATACACCCAGAAGGTCTTTTATAGTCACCCTAAGGCCGACAGTTGTTCTGTGTTAGTTCCCAGATCGCAAGGGAACAACACAATGCAATTACAGTATCATATAAATCCTCTACGGGCTCGCCATAGCCCGTGCTACTTGGAACTTTTTGCTCCAGGTAGAGAATCTTAAACAACAAACAACAGTACCATAATTCGTTTTTTACCTCGCTTGACACAGACATTTCTTGAAATATATATATTCTATATTTTACACTCGCTATTCTTATAATCGAATATAAACGTTCCTGGTACAGTCTCAATTCAGTTCTGTCACTGACTGTCGCATACAAATTGGACAGGACGGGGCACAGTCATTGGATAAGACGGGCCACAGTGTGCCACACCTGCCACAGTCGGGGCGCCACACACCTGCCACAGTCGGGGCGCCACACACCTGCCACAGTCGGGACGCCACACAGCTGCCACAGTCGGGACGCCACACACCTGCCACAGTCGGGGCGCGACACACCTGCCACAGTCGTGGCGCGACGCACCTGCCACAGTCGGGGCGCCACGCACCTGCCACAGTCGGGGCGCGACGCACCTGCCACAGTCGGGGCGCCACGCACCTGCCACAGTCGGGGCGCCACGCACCTGCCACAGTCGGGGCGCCACGCACCTGCCACAGTCGGGGCGCCACGCACCTGCCACAGTCGGGGCGCCACGCACCTGCCACAGTCGGGGCGCCACGCACCTGCCACAGTCGGGGCGCCACGCACCTGCCACAGTCGGGGCGCCACGCACCTGCCACAGTCGGGGCGCCACGCACCTGCCACAGTCGGGGCGCCACGCACCTGCCACAGTCGGGGCGCCACGCACCTGCCACAGTCGGGGCGCCACGCACCTGCCACAGTCGGGACGCCACGCACCTGCCACAGTCGGGGCGCGACGCACCTGCCACAGTCGGGGCGCCACGCACCTGCCACAGTCGGGGCGCCACGCACCTGCCACAGTCGGGGCGCCACGCACCTGCCACAGTCGGGGCGCCACGCACCTGCCACAGTCGGGGCGCCACGCACCTGCCACAGTCGGGGCGCCACGCACCTGCCACAGTCGGGGCGCCACGCACCTGCCACAGTCGGGGCGCCACGCACCTGCCACAGTCGGGGCGCCACGCACCTGCCACAGTCGGGGCGCCACGCACCTGCCACAGTCGGGGCGCCACGCACCTGCCACAGTCGGGGCGCCACGCACCTGCCACAGTCGGGGCGCCACGCACCTGCCACAGTCGGGACGCCACGCACCTGCCACAGTCGGGGCGCCACGCACCTGCCACAGTCGGGGCGCCACGCACCTGCCACAGTCGGGGCGCCACGCACCTGCCACAGTCACCACTCAAGACAATTACATTCCAATGGCGCCACATCCTCAGTAGGTTGCAGCGAGTGCTCTCCCATCTCCACCACATCTCTGCCACATCGCCACCACATCTCTGCCACATCTCTGCCACATCTCCACCACATCTATGCCACATCTCTGCCACATCTCTGCCACATCGCCACCACATCTCCGCCACATCTCTGCCACATCTCTGCCACATCTCCGCCACATCTCCGCCACATCTCTGCCACATCTCCGCCACATCTCTGCCACATCGCCACCACATCTCTGCCACATCTCCACCACATCTCTGCCACATCGCCACCACATCTCTGCCACATCGCCACCACATCTCCACCACATCTCTGCCACATCTCCGCCACATCTCTGCCACATCTCCGCCACATCTCTGCCACATCTCTGCCACATCTCCACCACATCTCCGCCACATCTCTGCCATATCTCCACCACATCTCCGCCACATCTATAATAATTGCACCTTCACGACCCACAATACTGTGAAATTGATTCCACCTCAATAACAATTCCCGCCAGTTACTCCTTCCAGATCTCCTTTCCTAAGACCTCTTATTAAACTGCGACTCATTTTACCTTGAGACAAGACTGAAGTATATATAAATTGTTGAAAAGATTTAACAAAAGAAATATAAATAAGATTCTATATATATCAACATATAATGGAACTCGAAAGGAAGGTATACCAGTTGGTAAGTTTAGATTTGGTAAAGATCTGGATTACAAAAAAAGGAATTGAGAACAGGATTGGTGATTTATAGAACAAATTAACGATTCACATTATAGACGTTGGATCGAGTGATTGTTTCAAGCGTCGGATAGACATATTGTTATGTGAGAAGGTACTATGGCAATACGAAGCAGATGGTAAGCTTCAAGCTTAAACGTTAATAACAATTACCCACATTTGACCTTTGTAGTTGTAAAATATGAGCCAGCATTGTGGTAAACTAAAGAACAATATAACTAATTTAACTACAAAATAACGCAACAAACTAATTACTTCAAAACTTGACTTTTACACAGATGAAAATAACAATAACAAGAAAACATAAAAAGTAAAATTTACCCTGAGTGACTCTGAATAAATTATGTACAAATAAATAAAGATAACACGAATGATATTTACCAAAGCCACAACCTGTGCACGAGCTGCTTGCGCAAGTGGTGGAGAACATCAAGCAGTGTGAACACCTTGTGGTGGAGAACATCAAGCAGTGTGAACACCTTGTGGTGGAGAACATCAAGCAGTGTGAACACCTTGTGGTGGAGAACATCAAGCAGTGTGAACACCTTGTGGTGGAGAACATCAAGCAGTGTGAATACCTTGTGGTGGAGAACATCAAGCAGTGTGAACACCTTGTGGTGGAGAACATCAAGCAGTGTGAACACCTTGAAGCACCTGGAGAGACTGAGGTTACGGAGCCGGTCCGGGTTATTCATACCCGTCCTTGTGAAAATGTACACAGTACCGTGACCACCGCACCGTTGATCGTCGGTATGGATTGGTCAGTCCTGGTGCTCTACGACTGACCAACCTCCGACGACACTCGTGGTTTCATATGTGCAGCTTAGTTAATAAGCAACAGGACTGAGCAATCCTTATAGACGATCAATGGTGCGGTGGTCACGGTACTCTGTGTGTTTGGTGAGTGGTCCTGGACGTCATTGGTTCGAATCCTGGTCGGGTCATTTACAGTTCTTCTAAGGCATGCGTGTTCCGGCAGCCTTTATATATATATATATATATATATATATATATATATATATATATATATATATATATATATATATATATATATATATATATTATAATAAAATGCCACAAACTTGCATAAACTCATCAGAAAGAACTGCTCCCGCGAAAAAAATTGTCTGGAAAAAGCCTACTACAGTTTCCTTAATTCCCCCCCCCCTCCCCCCCCCTCCCCCCCCCTCCCCCCCCCCCCTCCCCCCCCCCCTCCCCCCCCCCCCCCATCCCCCCGTTAATAAGTAAAAAAATAACTCCCATTACTGCTTTACATCCTTTAGTAGAACTATGCAATTCAAAAGAATATTTATTTATGTATTGTTAACATATAAAATGAATATAATGACTTGTGAGACTCGCATCATTTCAAAGCTTTGAGACCCTGGTTTTCATAATAATATAAAACTGTTTTATCCATTATCCTTCAGGCTGGGAATAATTAGGGCATTGGAGATATTTACTTTGTGATAATTATGGTATCTTTAGACGTGCTACTCGTTACTAATAATGGCGAGATTAGCAATGTGATATTTTCCTCATTAGCCAGACGCTTAAAGAAGCAACAGTCATGACGATCACACACTATTATCCACAAGGGAAATTATATATATATATATATATATATATATATATATATATATATATATATATATATATATATATATATATATATATATATATGACAATGTCAGACCACGGAGGAAAATGAAACAGGAATTTCCTTAAGTACTTTCGTATATTAAATACATCTTCAGAAGGAATGATTCCTTCCTTCTGAAGATGTATTTAATATACGAAAGTACTTAAGAAAATTCCTGTTTCATTTTCCTCCGTGGTCTGACATTGTCACATTCTTAATCACGTGTTTATTTTCGTGATAAACACACACACATATATATATATATATATATATATATATATATATATATATATATATATATATATATATATATATATATATATATATATATATATGTCGTACCTAGTAGCCAGAACTCACTTCTCAGCCTACTATGCGCGGCTCAATTTGCCTATTAAGCCAAGTTTTCCTGAATTAATATATTTTCTCTAATTTTTTTCTTATGAAATGATAACGCTACCCATTTCATTATGTATGAGGTCAATTGTTTTTTTATTGGAGATAAAATTAGAGTAGATATATGACCGAACCTAACCAACCCTACCTAACCTAACCTAACCTATCTTTATAGGTTAGGTTAGGTTAGGTAGCCGAAAAAGTTACGTTAGGTTAGGTTAGGTAGTCGAAAAACAATTAATTCATGAAAACTTGGCTTATTAGGCAAATGGGGCCTTGCATAGTAGGCTGAGAAGTGCGTTATGGCTACTAGGTACGACATATATATATATATATATATATATATATATATATATATATATATATATATATTATTATAATATATATATATATATATATATATATATATATATATATATATATTATAATAATATAATATGGGTACCACCACTTCTGGTGCAAGTGTAGGGACCCATATCCTAGGAGAAGAAAGTAAAGAGTACTCAGAGAAAACCTTG
>NC_091150.1:51408010-51468010 GCF_040958095.1 Procambarus clarkii | reverse complement strand
GCCCTAAACCAGAAAATAATAAATACAGAATATGCGGTCATATTCAATGAAACATGTTTGAAAGAAAACCTGCTGCCAGTATACACCAATATATATAATATATATATATATATATATATATATATATATATGTATATATATATATATATATATATATATATATATATATATATATATATATATATGCACAACTCTCCTAAACACGAGAGTTAAGTATACAACTTTAGAACACTTTCCCACCAGGAGACTCGAACCCTAGCCAGCACAGAAGCCTTCCAGCAACTGGCATAACAGGTACGCCTTAACCCTCTCCACCACCCGCTCAGACCCTTAAAAGAGATGGTAATTTCGGAGTATTTAAATACCCCAAAGATCAACACCTCCCAAGGGTCTGAGCGTGTGGTGGAGAGGGTTAAGGCGTACCTGTTATGCCAGTTGCTGGAAGGCTTCTGTGCTGGCTAGGGTTCGAGTCTCCTGGTGGGAAAGTGTTCTAAAGTTATATATATATATATATATATATATATATATATATATATATATATATATATATAATATATATATATATGCGAACAAGCCTGAATGGTCCCCAGGACAATATGCAACTGAAAACTCACACCCCAGAAGTGACTCGAACCCATACTCCCAGGAGCAACGCAACTGGTATGTACAAGACGCCTTAATTCACTTGACCATCACGATCGGACAAAATGAGGTGATAGCCGAGGCTATTTGAACCACCCCACCGCCGGCACTCGGATAGTAATCTTGGGCATAGCATTTTACCAAATCACCTCATTCTTTGGGGCATACGTGAGGAACACAAATGCGAACAAGCCTGAATGGTCCCCAGGACAATATGCAACTGAAAACTCACACCCCAGAAGTGACTCGAACCCATACTCCCAGAAGCAACGCAACTGGTAACTACAGGGCGCCTTAATCCGCTTGACCATCACGGCCGTCAAAAGGAAGTGATAGCCGAGGCTATTTGAGCCACTTCCCCGACGGCAACTCGGATGGTAATCTTGGGCATAGCATTTCACCAAATCACCTCATTCTTTGGGGCACACGTGAGGAACACAAATGCGAACAAGCCTGAATGGTCCCCAGGACTATATGCGAATGAAAACTCACACCCCAGAAGTGACTCGAACCCATACTCCCAGAAGCAACGCAACTGGTAACTACAGGGCGCCTTAATCCGCTTGACCATCACGGCCGTCAAAAGGAAGTGATAGCCGAGGCTATTTGAGCCACTTCCCCGACGGCAACTCGGATGGTAATCTTGGGCATAGCATTTCACCAAATCACCTCATTCTTTGGGGCACACGTGAGGAACACAAATGCGAACAAGCCTGAATGGTCCCCAGGACTATATGCGAATGAAAACTCACACCCCAGAAGTGACTCGAACCCATACTCCCAGAAGCAACGCAACTGGTAACTACAGGGCGCCTTAATCCGCTTGACCATCACGGCCGTCAAAAGGAAGTGATAGCCGAGGCTATTTGAGCCACTTCCCCGACGGCAACTCGGATGGTAATCTTGGGCATAGCATTTCACCAAATCACCTCATTCTTTGGGGCACACGTGAGGAACACAAATGAGAACAAGCCTGAATGGTCCCCAGGACTATATGCGAATGAAAACTCAGGCTTGTTCTTTTTCAGGCTTGTTCGCATTTGTGTTCCTCACGTGTGCCCCAAAGAATGAGGTGATTTGGTGAAATGCTATGCCCAAGATTACCATCCGAGTTGCCGTCGGGGAAGTGGCTCAAATAGCCTCGGCTATCACTTCCTTTTGACGGCCGTGATGGTCAAGCGGATTAAGGCGCCCTGTAGTTACCAGTTGCGTTGCTTCTGGGAGTATGGGTTCGAGTCACTTCTGGGGTGTGAGTTTTCATTCGCATATAGTCCTGGGGACCATTCAGGCTTGTTCGCATTTGTGTTCCTCACGTGTGCCCCAAAGAATGAGGTGATTTGGTGAAATGCTATGCCCAAGATTACCATCCGAGTTGCCGTCGGGGAAGTGGCTCAAATAGCCTCGGCTATCACTTCCTTTTGACGGCCGTGATGGTCAAGCGGATTAAGGCGCCCTGTAGTTACCAGTTGCGTTGCTTCTGGGAGAATGGGTTCGAGTCACTTCTGGGGTGTGAGTTTTCATTCGCATATAGTCCTGGGGACCATTCAGGCTTGTTCGCATTTGTGTTCCTCACGTGTGCCCCAAAGAATGAGGTGATTTGGTGAAATGCTATGCCCAAGATTACCATCCGAGTTGCCGTCGGGGAAGTGGCTCAAATAGCCTCGGCTATCACTTCCTTTTGACGGCCGTGATGGTCAAGCGGATTAAGGCGCCCTGTAGTTACCAGTTGCGTTGCTTCTGGGAGTATGGGTTCGAGTCACTTCTGGGGTGTGAGTTTTCATTCGCATATAGTCCTGGGGACCATTCAGGCTTGTTCGCATTTGTGTTCCTCACGTGTGCCCCAAAGAATGAGGTGATTTGGTGAAATGCTATGCCCAAGATTACCATCCGAGTTGCCGTCGGGGAAGTGGCTCAAATAGCCTCGGCTATCACTTCCTTTTGACGGCCGTGATGGTCAAGCGGATTAAGGCGCCCTGTAGTTACCAGTTGCGTTGCTTCTGGGAGTATGGGTTCGAGTCACTTCTGGGGTGTGAGTTTTCATTCATATATATATATATATATATATATATATATATATATATATATATATATATATATATATATATATACTGACAAGGAATCAGTGAATATCTGACACCTTGGATAAATCTTACGAGAACGTTACAAGGTAAGAGTTAATGAAACCACAGAAGTACCATAATTCCAAGATAGGCAGCAACTATTTATACCTACAAAGCTCATTCAGATACAGGTTTAACCTTCGCTTCAAGCAGATCAGCGACCCCCTAAACAACTATTATGTTACCAAGGAATTTAACGCATGAATCACCACCGCTTATTCCTAGACCCTCACTCAATGCAGACAAACGAAATAAACAAATTCGGAAACACTGTGTTGATGACATTTTAGTCAAACTAACTCCGTGTTACATAAATAGAACAACAACTATGACCCGAGTAATTCTGCATATAACTCTCACGCTCATCAAAAACAAAATTAGCAAATATAGTAATTAAATATTCAATTAGTTTCACGTCAAATTTCCATTCCATTACCGTGCCAAAATGTGGATAAAAATAATTTTATTTTAACTCAGCATCTCGAATCTTAAGAATCATGGACATTAACATAACCAACAAAGCTTTAAAGAAATGTTTAAATACTATTTTGTAATACAAGTAATTATTACTACCTTGTAATCCAAGGTAGTATAATAGTTTATATTACAACCTTGATGTCATTTGCCCGAAACGCTGCTGTATTAGTGGCTTTAAACATTGTATGTACTAACTCTATAAATCCAACACTATGTTTGTAACTCATCTTCTATGTATGTACGTTTACCTAAATAAACATTTGATATTTAATTTTTAATTTGAATTATATCCAATGTAACGTGAGCCTCATTGATAGTTGGGTCAACGGTTGGGGTTGGGTAAGGTTTGGACAGTTTAATACATCAGTTTAGTGACGGTGAGAACACTCAGGAGGACGGGATGTATAGCCTTCGGATATCGCTGATTTACAACTGATACAGCGGCTATCGCTGTGAGCTTCAGTTGTATATGGCTGTGTCAGTTTGTATAGCCATAACTGATGTCTCTCGTAACGGATATCACACCATGACGGACATTTCTCATAACGGCTATCATTCATAGCGGATATTACTACTAACGGATATCGCTCATAACGGACACATCACTGACAACGGATATCTCAGGCAACGGATATCTCTGGCAACGAATATCTCTGGCAACGGATATCTCCGGCAACGGATATCTCTGGCAACGGATATCTCTGGCAACGGATATCTCTGGCAACGGATATCTCTGGTAACGGATATCTCTGGTAACGGATATCTCTGGCAACGGATATCTCTGGCAACGGATATCTCTGGCAACGGATATCTCTGGCAACGGACATCTCTGGCAACGGATATCTTTGGCAACGGATTTCTCTGGCAACAGATATCTCTCGAAACGGATATCACTGACAACGGATGGCACAACGAATATCATCCACAACGGATATCAGTCATATTGAATATCGCTCGACACGGTTACCACTCAAAACGAATACCACTCGTAATGTTAATCACATTGCTAATCACTCATGGTGCTAATCACTCATAACTAATATCACTCACACCAGATGTCACTCATAATTAGCCGTCCAAATGAACTCATGACAATCCACTTGCCTCAAGTTCACAACAATTAACTTGAAAGTCTTACAAAAAATTGTATTGGGGATCAATCTTCCAACTGATGGTTGTCTTGCCGTGATCTTCCGAGAGGTGTAAACATACCATATGGGTTACCTTGTCAGTGTGTAGTGATTCAAGCTGTTGTTTAGGGATTCGAACTAGAGGGACACATTACCAATCTGCACGTTGGGATGAGGAGCTATGGTTGCCAGCACCGTGTGTGTGTACTCGCCTAGTTGCGCTTGCGGGGGTTGAGCTCCGGCTCTTTGGTCCCTCCTCTTGACTGTCAATCAATCAACTGGTGTACAGGTTCCAGAGCCTATTGGGCTCTATTATATCTACACTTCATACTGTGTATTGAGTCTGCCTCTACCACATCACTTCCTAATGCATTCCATTTGTCAACTGGTGTGTGTGTGTGTGTGTGTGTGTGTGTGTGTGTGTGTGTGTGTGTGTGTGTGTGTGTGTGTGTGTGGTGGTCAGTTTTGTAAGCTTCGTTTATCAGCTTCCTCACTAGTTTAGTAGTAGCTTCGTTGCCAGCTTTGGGAAGCGACTACATTGGAAGATTTGATACCTGCTTTGGTTTCCAGATATATTTTCCAGCTTTGTTTACCAGCTTTATCACTGGTCTAGCCACAAGCTTCGTTAAAAAAATTTCTGCCCGTTCTCAAAGTAAATCCATTACAACGAGACACCAAAGCCTTTCGCCCCCACCCTATTGTTGGGGCGAAAGGCTAAGCCCCTTCTCAAACCACACTCCCAATATTAGTCTGCTTGTGAACTGGCAAGTGAACCTTTGTCCTAAACAGAGAATATTCTTAAGTTATAACTTTACTGAATTATAAATCGTTGTTTTGAAATATAAAAAGTATACCTTACCTTGGAGTGTTCTCGGGGCTTAGCGTCCCTGCGGCCCAGTCGTCGACCAGGCCTCCTCGTTGCTGGACTGGTCAACCGTATGAATGACGTATGAATCACAGCCTAGTTTATCAGGTATCCTATGGAGGTACTTACCCAGTTCTCTCTTGAACACTGTGAGGGGTTGGCCAGTTATGCCCCTTATGTGTAGTGGAAGCGTGTTGAACAGCCTCGGGCCTCTGATGTTGATAGTGTTCTTTCTCAGAGTACCAGTTGCACCTCTGCTTTTCAACGGGGGTATTCTGCACATCCTGAAATGTCTTCTGGTCTCATGTTATGTTATTTCTGTGTGCAGGTTTGGGACCAGCCCCTCTAATATTTTCAACGTATAGATTATTACGTATCTCTCCCGCCTGCGCTCAAGAGAATACAGATTTAGGCTCTTTAGTCGGTTCCAGTAGTTTAGATGTTTTACTGAGTGGAGTCTAGCAGTAAAGGATCTCTGCACGCTCTCCAGGTCAGCAATTTCTCTTTGAAAGAAATTGCTGCTTTGAGAGGGGCTGTCATTGTGCAGCAGTACTCCTCTCTTGAGAGCAGTAGTGTCTTGAAAAGTATATGCAGTCTTGCATATACTTTTTATACTATGTTTTATACTTGTATTATATTTTATATTATACTTGCATATACTTGCATATGCGTCTTAAAAAGTATAAGCATGTAAAAGTATATGCAGAACTGGTCTTCACAGAAAAAGCCTGAAGAATTTGGTTTTCCGTAAATGTAGTTTTAGCATAAATTCAGATTTTTTTAGAATAATACACTTTATTAACGTAACTAGACGTACAGAAACCTTAACCTAACCTCACCCTAATCTTAACCTAAACTAACCTTAACCTAAACTAACCTTAACCTAACTTAACCTTAACCTAACCTAACCTAAACTAACCTTAACCTAACCTTAACCTAACCTAACCTGACCTAACCTGACCTAACCTGACCTAACCTAACCTTACCTAACCTGACCTGACCTAACCTGACCTGACCTAACCTGACCTGACCTAACCTAACCTAACCTAACCTTACCTTACCGTACCTTAACCTAACCTAAACTTTAACCTAACCTTAGCTTTAACCTAGCCTTAACCTAACCTTAACCTAACCTTAACCTAACCTTAACCTAACCTTAACCTAACCGTAACCTAACCGAGGGAGTAGATAATAGCACTTATTGCGTAGTAGTTTTAAAGTCATTACTTCGAGGGGGAAGTAATGACTTTAGTACAACTTGTCTTCCCAGAGGACAGATTGTATTAATTTATCACCACCATCATCATCGTCACCTTTATCATCGTCACCATTGTGATCGTAACCATCATCATCGTCTCCGTTGTCTCGTAACAATCGCCATCATCACTTTTTCCAGAATCCTCACCACCACAATCGAGACAATCATTGCCACCATCATCTCCACCACCATCACTATCTTTACTATCATCGCCGTCACAATCACCACCATCATCCCCCAAATCATCGTCAGAAACACTTCCCCAAAAACACCCAATCACATCCCAAACAAACCCCAGAGAGCCAAACAAACCTGAAACCCAACACCCCTAATAATGAACAATCATAGCACAGAAACATACCAAACACACCCACTCATAAAACCACTATTCAAACGCACCTCAAGAACAAACCAAGCAGAAAACAAACACGAACCACGCACGAACCACACTCCAAACCACACACTCCACTGTCCAAACCACACACTCCACACTCCAAACCACATACTCTACAGCCAGCAAACCCGATCCTTCCCCCCTAAACGCATGACTACAAGAGGAAAGTGGTAGGTAGGAGGGGAGGTGTTTGCCTGTACTCCAGACATACCAAACTCCAAAATAATTCCTAGATATGATTTGCAAAATGTAGTTCGAATTTAAAACAAAAAGGCAGCAAAGGAAATGAAATTATAGTCGTGGTTTCTCACATGCCACAAACGAACGCTCTCAATAGCCATAGTAAGCTCTGATGGTGGAATAAATTGCAATTCTTGCAACTTGAAGGTAGCCATGCTGAGACAAATGAAGAAAAACTATCGTGCAAGAAAAAGATCTAATGGATCATGTTGTATCGTAAGTGCTATTGCATCGTAATTGCTGATGAATCGTAAGTGCCAGGACGTTTCTTTGGCCAGGGATTTGGTAAATCCCTGTGGAGGGATTAGTGTGGTAGTATCTTCAACCGGAGAATACTTAGCAGTGATAATCTTAACACCAGGAAATACTTAGCAGTGATTATCTTAACACCAGGGAATACTTAGCAGTGATTATCTTAACACCAGGGAATAATTTAGCAGTGATTATCTTAACACCAGGGAATACTTAGCAGTGATTATCTTAACACCAGGGAATAATTTAGCAGTGAATTTCTTTTAAATCAAGAAATTATTTGGCAACGTAAGCTACGCGGATTGCTAGACGTAAATACATTACTTCTCTCTTACGGTAAGACTTTGTAAGGCCGCAAGTTTGGTAAAAGTCTGACACAAGGTTTTTCAAAAAGTCTTAGTCGATATTCGACGACAAATGCATAGGAACGAATATCGTTGCGTCCAACAACAATTATCGTAAATGTCGTCGCTTCCGACAAGAATTATCGTAAATGTCGTCGTTTCCAACAACAATAATCGTAAATATCGTCGCTTCCAACAACAATTACCGCAAATATCGTCGCTTCCAACAACAATTATCGTAAATATCGTCGCTTTCAACAACAATTATCGTAAATATCGTCGTTTTCAACAACAATTATCGTGAATATCGTCGCTTTCAACAACAATTATCGTAAATATCGTCGCTTTAAACAACAATTATCGTAAATATCGTCGCTTCCAACAACAATTATCGTAAATATCCTCGCTCACCATAACAACAACTGTACAAATAATTGCTCGACAACATTTACCGTAAACATCGTAGCTCAAAACCCGAATTATCGTAAGTGTCGTCGATCACAATAATCGCGAATATCGTCGTTCACAACAACAATTACCGTAAATACATTGGTCTCGGCAAAAGGTATCGTAAATATTATTAACATGGCATGCGCGCCTCGGGGTATTTTTCATTACAAATAGAGATTCTTTGCATAATCGGCACTCTCTGCATGGAGCTAAAGCTCTATGCAGAGTGTCGTGTAAAACAGTTGAACAGAAATAACCCAGCCCACACGTGTAGAGTGACGTGTGACCAACCCACACGTGTAGAGTGACGTGAGCGTGACCAACCCACTCGTGAAGAGTGACGTGAGCGTGACCAACCCACTCGTGAAGAGTGACGTGAGCGTGACCAACCCACACGTGTAGAGTGACGTGTGACCAACCCACACGTGTAGAGTGACGTGTGACCAACCCACACGTGTAGAGTGACGTGAGCGTGACCAACCCACACGTGTAGAGTGACGTGTGACCAACCCACACGCGTAGAGTGACGTGAGCGTGACCAACCCACTCGTGTAGAGTGACGTGAGCGTGACCAACCCACACGTGTAGAGTGACGTGAGCGTAATCAACCCACACGTGTAGAGTGACGTGAGCGTGACCAACCCACACGTGTAGAGTGACGTGAGCGTGACCAACCCACACGTGTAGAGTGACGTGTGACCAACCCACACGTGTAGAGTGACGTGTGACCAACCCACACGTGTAGAGTGACGTGTGACCAACCCAGACGTGTAGAGTGACGTGAGCGTGACCAACCCACACGTGTAGAGTGACGTGAGCGTGACCAACCCACACGTGTAGAGTGACGTGAGCGTGAGCAACCCACACGTGTAGAGTGACATGTGACCAACCCACACGTGTAGAGTGACGTGTGACCAACCCACACGTGTAGAGTGACGTGTGACCAACCCACACGTGTAGAGTGACGTGTGCCCAACCCACACGGGTAGAGTGACGTGAGTGTGACCAACCCACACGGGTAGAGTGACATGTGACCAACCCACACGTGTAGAGTGACGTGAGTGTGACCAACCCACACGTGTAGAGTGACGTGAGTGTGACCAACCCACACGTGTAGAGTGACGTGAGCGTGACCAACCCACACGTGTAGAGTGACGTGAGCGTGACCAACCCACACGTGTAGAGTGACGTGAGCGTGAGCAACCCACACGTGTAGAGTGACGTGTGACCAACCCACACGTGTAGAGTGACGTGAGTGTGACCAACCCACACTTGATAAGAGATATGAAAGTGACAACGATGCTCTCCAGCTTGGCGTCTTCGTAGTGCAAAATGTGCGCGTTAATAAGGTCTAGCTTCCGTTAGCAATAGATCATTTTCGTGTTCACCATTAAAAAGAACACTTGGTTATGGCTCCCAACGGGAAAATAAGAAGGAACTGCTATGATTAACGGGGTAAATTAAGCCCTGTGTCTTGCAACATTGCAGAGCGGCCCGTCGTTATTGACAAAATTCAGTGGCATAAATTGTAATAAGCAAATAAGGTCATTTATCAATGCCTTAGAATACCATTATAATTTAAAATGGAGTGATATCGATAAGCGTAAAATATCAGTATAAAAATAATTGCAAGAAGATTATGGGGATTGAGTTGGCCAGACGTGAGTTATGGCGTAGTGGAGTAGCACGAAGGCTGCCCCAGAGACCATTACAACTCGCTAACCATTCCACCCAACCGCTTGGGCTAGACGGTAGAGCGACGGTCTCGCTTCCTGCAGGTCGGCGTTCAATTCCCGACCATCCAGGTATCTTGGCACCATTCCTTTCCAACCCCCCCCCCCCCCCTCTCGTCCTGTCCCAATTCCTTATCTTGATCCCTTCCCAGTGCAGGCGATGAGTCACAATAACGTGGCTGAAGTATGTTGACCAGACCACACACTAGAAATACACAATCGACTTGAGAATGGTCCCGGACGGACCGAAACGTCGTCGTCCCTTCAATTTCTAGTGTGTGGTCTGGTCAACAACCTTCCCAGTGCTATATAGTCGTAATGGCTTGGTGCTTTCCTGTGATAGTTCCCTTCCCTTCACTAACCATACCACTCAGTTCAATGGAACAGCAGAGCAAGGTTAGGTGTAATTACCTGCAGAAAGGAACAACAGAAGAAGAAATTGCAATAATGCTATCTTGCACATGACTCAGCAGTCCTTGTTACCAAGTAGTAAAGATGAGAACTGCCGACATAATGTTGAAACATGATTTAGAAGCAAATAACTTACAATAAGGCGTCCACAAAATTCCCATTTTGCGCTTGTGTTAGGTAAGCAGCGGAAAACTCATACCAGGAAAAATGTATACCACATACTTACCACCACAAACAAGGAGCGAAGAAAGTGGTGAAGCAGCGGCATGTGCCACCATAAGTTGTGGGCAGGAGGGGGTATAGTGAGGCCTCTCGTAGCACCCCAGGAACTGGTACGGTGAGTTGTGAGCAGGAGGGGGTATAGTGTCCCCAGCACCCCAGGAACTGGTACCGTGAGTTGTGAGCAGGAACGGGGTACAGTGAGTCCCCCCCCCCCCCCCGCACACAGTGTCTGGCACCACAAGCCGTAGGCAGGAAGTCACTGTTTCCGAGCCCAACACAGTGAACTGCGGGCAAGAAAACCATATCTCTTACCACATCCCACATGCGTGGCATGATACTCTGTGGGCAGGAAGTGGGTATAATAGTCTCCCATCACCCCTCCCCCCCCCCCACACACACATACACACACACACACACACACACACACACACACACACACACACACACACACACACACACACACACACACACACACCCGCACCCCTACGCACACATTCCCCCCCCCCCCCACCCCCACCCCACACACACCACACACACCCAAGGAGGTGTGTGAAGAACTCAACAAGAGATTCCAGGAAGTCTTCACAAAAGAACAAGGAGAATCCCCTGCACCAAATGAGGAGGCGGAAAACTAAGCAACCTTGGAGGAATTTTACCTCACCAGTGATGAGGTCAAAAGGAATCTGTTGGAGCTGAATGTGACAAAAGCTGTTGGGCCTGACAGTATCTCACCTTGGATACTAAAGGAAGGTGCAGAAGCACTAAGTGTGCCACTCTCTCTGGTGTATAACCGGACACTGGAAACAGGAGGCCTATCGGAAAGTTGGAAGACAGCTAACGTAGTCCCAATATACAAGAAGGGTGACAGGCAAGAGGCACTGAACTACAGGCCAGTTTCCCTAACTTGTATACCATGCAAGGTGATGGAGAAGATCGTGAGCAAAAGGCTCGTAGAGCATCTGGAGGGAAATAGCTTTGTAACACACGACCAACATGGGTTCAATATGGTAAATCGTGCCTCACAGGTTTAATAGAATTCTATGACCAGACAAAAATTAAGCAAGAAAGAGAAGGGTGGGCAGACTGCATTTTCTTGGACTGCCAGAAAGCCTTTGACATAGTACCCCATAAAAGCTGTTAAAAAAGTTGGAGCAACAGGCAGGAGTAAAAGGTTAGGTGCTCCAGTGGATAAGGGAGTATTTAAGCAACAGGAAACAGCGAGTAACTGTGAGGGGGGAGACCTCAGAGTGGCGAGATGTCACCAGCGGAGTCCCACAGGGACTCAGTACTTGGGCCCATCCTGTTTCTAATATATGTAAACGATCTTCTGGAGGGTATAGACACATTCCTGTCAATGTTTGCTGATGATGCAAAAATTATGAGAAGAATCAAAATAGATGAAGATAGACAGAGACTTCAGGATGACCTGGACAAACAGGAGGAATGGTCTAGAAAATGGCTGCTAAAGTTCAACTTAGGAAAGTGTAAGGTGATGAAATTAGGCGAAGGGTGCAGAAGGATGAACACAAAGTATCATCTGAGAGGTGAAATCCTGCAGGAGTCAAAAAGAGAGAAAGATCTGGGGGGTTGATACCACACCGAACCTGTCCCCAGAGGCCCACATCAAAAGGATATCATCAGCGGCATATGCTAGACTGGCCAACATAAGAACTGCCTTGAGAGACTTGTGTAAGGAATCGTTCATGACCCTTTATACCACTTATGCCAGACCAATCCTGGAATATGCAGTTCCAGCCTAGAGTCCTTACCTAGTTAAACAAGACAAAGTTAGAGAAGATTCAGCGATATGCCACCAGGCTCGTCCCGGAACTGAGAGGAATAAGCTACGAGGAAAGGCTAAAAGAGCTGAACCTCACATCCCTGGAAAACAGAAGAGTAATGGAGACATGACACCTTCAAAATTCTCTGGGGAATTAACAGGGTGGACAAAGACAAACTGTTCAGCACGGGTTGAACACGAACAAGGGGACACGGGTGGAAACTTAGTACCCAGATGAGCCACAGAGACGTTAGAAAGAATTGTTAGAAAGAGTAGTTAATAAATGGAATGAACTAGGAAGTGATGTGGTGGAGGTTGACTCCATACACAGTTTCAAATATAGGTATGATAGAGCCCAGTAGGCTCAGGAATCTGTACACCAGTTGATTGACAGTTGAGAGGCGGGACCAAAGAGACAAAGCTCAACCCTCGCAAGAACAACTAGGCGAGTACAACTTGGTGAGTACCCACCCCACACACACCCACCCCCAAAACACCCCCCCCCCCACCCCCAACGAACACCCCCCCCACACACCCCCCCACACCCCCCCCACACACCCCCCCACACCCCCCCCACACACCCCCCACACACACCCCACCACCCACCAACCCCCCCACCCCCCACACCCTCACATCCCCACCCCCCCCCACCCCCCACCCCCACCCCCCACCCCCACACACCCCACCCCCCTACCACACCCACCCCACTCAACCACTCAAACCCCCCCAACCCCCCACACACACACCCCACCACCCTCCAACCCCCCCCACACCCCCACATCCTCCACACACCCCCACCCCCCACACCCCCCCACCCCCCACACCCCCCACCCCCCACACACACCCCACCCCTCCCACACACACACACCCACATCCCTCCCAACACACACACACACCCCTCACACCCATCCACACCATCCCATACCCCCCACACACACCCACCCCTACCCCCCCACACACCCACACCCCACACCCCCCACACCCCCCACACCCCCCCCTCCCACACCCCCCTCCCACCCCCCCCTCCCACACCCCCCCACACCCCCCCACACACCCCACACACACCCCCACACACCCCCACACACACTCCCCCTCCCACACACACACACCCCACACCCCCCACACTCCCCCCCACACCCTACACCCCCACACACACTCCCCCCCCCCCACACACACACCCACACAGACAGAGAGGTGTGTGAAGAACTCAACAAGAGGTTCCAGGAGGTCTTCACAATAGAACAAGGTGAGGTCACTGTGCTAGGAGAAAGGGAGGTAAACCAGGCGGTCTTGGAAGAGTTCGAAATTACGAGAGAGGAGGTCAGGAGACACCTGCTGGATCTGGATGTTAGAAAGGCTGTTGGTCCAGATGGGATCTCACCATGGATACTGAAAGAGTGTGCCAAGGCACTTTGCTTGCCACTCTCCATAGTGTATAGTAAGTCACTGGAGACGGGAGACCTACCAGAAATATGGAAGACGGCGAATGTGGTCCCAATATACAAAAAGGGCGACAGACAAGAGGCACTGAACTACAGGCCAGTGTCCTTGACTTGTATACCATGCAAAGTGATGGAGAAGATCGTGAGAAAAAACCAGGTAACACATCTGGAGAGAAGGGACTTCGTGACAAACCGCCAACATGTGTTCAGGGAGGGTAAATCTTGCCTTACAGGCTTGATAGAATTCTATGATCAGGTGACAAAGATTAGGCAAGAAAGAGAGGGCTGGGCGGACTGCATTTTCTTGGATTGTCGGAAAGCCTTTGACACAGTACCGCATAAGAGGCTGGTACATAAGCTGGAGAGACAGGCAGGTGTAGCTGGTAAGGTGCTCCAGTGGATAAGGGAGCATCTAAGCAATAGGAAGCAGAGAGTTACGGTGAGGGGTGAGACCTCCGATTGGCGTGAAGTCACCAGTGGAGTCCCACAGGGCTCTGTACTCGGTAATATCTTGTTTCTGATATATGTAAATGATCTCCCGGAGGGTATCGATTCATTTCTCTCAATGTTTGCGGACGATGCTAAAATTATGAGAAGGATTAAAACAGAAGAGGACTGTTTGAGGTTTCAAGAAGACCTAGACAAGCTGAAGGAGTGGTCGAACAAATGGTTGTTAGAGTTTAACCCAACCAAATGTAATGTAATGAAGATAGGTGTAGGGAGCAGGAGGCCAGATAAAAGGTATCATCTGGGAGAGGAAATTCTTCAGGAGTCAGAGAAGGAAAAAGACTTGGGGGTTGATATCACGCCAGACCTGTCTCCTGCAGCACATATCAAGCGGATAACATCAGCGGCATATGCCAGGCTGGCCAACATACGAACGGCATTCAGAAACTTGTGTAAAGAATCATTCAGAACTTTGTATACCACAAATGTCAGGCCAATCCTGGAGTATGTAGCCCCAGCATGGAGTCCATATCTAGTCAAGGATAAGACTAAACTGGAAAAGGTTCAAAGGTTTGCCACCAGACTAGTACCCGAGCTGAGAGGTATGAGCTACGAGGAGAGACTACGGGAATTAAACATCACTTCGCCGGAAGACAGAAGAGTTAGGGGGGACATGATCACCACATTCAAGATTCTGAAGGGAATTGATAGGGTAGATAAAGACAGTCTATTTAACACAAGGGGAACACGCACAAGGGGACACAGGTGTAAACTGAGTGCCCAAATGAGCCACAGAGATATTAGAAAGAACTTTTTTAGTGTCAGAGTGGTTGACAAGTGGAATGCATTAGGAGGTGATGTGGTGGAGGCTGACTCCATACACAGTTTCAAGTGTAGATATGATAGAGCCCAATAGGCTCAGGAATCTGTACACCTGTTGATTGACGGTTAAGAGGCGGGACCAAAGAGCCAGAGCTCAACCCCTGCAAACACAACTAGGTGAGTACGACTAGGTGAGTACACAAAAACACACACACATACAAGGGGCCTGGTAGCCTGGTGGATAACGCGCAGAACTCGTAATTCTGTGGCTCGGGTTCGATTCCCGCACCAGGTGGAAACAAATGGGCAAAGTTTCTTTCACCCTGAATGCCCCTGTTACCTAGCAGTAAATAGGTATCTGGGAGTTAGTCAGCTGTCACGGGCTGCTTCCTGGGGTGTGTGCGTGTGTGGTGTGGAGAAAAAGAATAGTAGTAGTAGTAGTAGTTAGAAACAATTAATTGACAGTTGAGTGGCGGGCCAAAAGAGCAAGGCTCAACCCCCGCAAACACAACTAGGTGAATACACACACACCCTCCCGACCACACCCCCCCCACCCCCACCCCCACACACCCCCCCTCACTCCCCACACACCTCCTCCCCCCACACACTCCCCACCCACACTCCCCCCCCACACCCCCCCCCCACACCCCCATCAACCCCCCAACTCACCCCCTCATCCCCCCACAAACACCCTCAAACCCTCACCCCCACACACACACACACATCCCACGGAATCTACACTGTACACTGTAGATCTACACTGTAATCTGCACTGTACACAGTACAGTGCAGATTATATAGTTATATTCAAATATTTACATTTTCTATGTACGTGTTCAGAGAAGAATGCCTGACGAAGTGAGCAGTGAGAGGAATATTTCGAGTTTCCGTTTATCACGTGTTGGTGTTGTATAAGATACATTTTACTGGTCAAACTTTTTTTTTTTTTATTATTATTATTTTCTACCACAGACGTGGCCCCACATTTATAATGCTAACCAGCATATATACATTTTCTTCTGTCCTCCATGGACACGGTTAGAGAAGTGTTAAACATATAGTTCAAGGGTTTATTGAACACTCAACCACAGAAGGTGATTCGGTGCTTTTAAAATGCTAAGCTAACCTACATACGTAAATACATAGATACACAGATTTACGTATGTCCTACATAAAGTGTTAGATGTGTCTTTTACATAGTGTCATTAATGTACATTCACAAAGGTGAAATGTAATTCTGATCAGCTTCCATATATACTTTATACCCATACATATACATACATACACATACATATACATACATATACATACATATATACACACACACATGCATTCACATACATTTGTCTCATTTACTCTGACAGGGTGAGGTAGCTGATAAAGAAACTAGTGTGCAATTAAGCACTTAATCACTGAAGGTGATGAAGGTGCTTTTACAAGCTCAGGTTATATAGTTACATCATATATATACATTGTATGATTGATATATTACATGGTCAATCTTGGATACAAGTCCAATATATCATCAAGTGTTCCAGTACTCATATAGTAATTACAGAGTTCAGCATACCTTATCCCAGGAGGGCGAAAGTCAGTCAGTATGGGACATTATACAATATAATGTTCAAGAGAGTGCATGTTTTCTCTTTCACAAAGTTGACACATTGTGTACTCGACATTTGGGTTTTGGTCAACTGGTCACACTGGAAGAATAGAGAGAGGGGCACTACTTGGCGGGATGAACAAAGTAGCAAGAGTAGTTTACGATAAAAAAAAATACCTCTGGAATTATGAAAAAAAAATATTTTTAAAGATTATTTACGCCGAGAAACAAAGCGATTGAATACAGAAAAACAATCAGGAAATTTTTTCGGTAATCAAGAAAGTCGGTGTAAGAGTAAATGAGAACGATAAAGGTAGATACGAGAGAATAATAAATAGTTTAGAGGACATTTAAAGTAGGCGGAGAGAATATTCAAAATGTTAATGAGAGAAAGGTATGAGATAGGTGCAAATATAACCAGGAAAAATGTGCGAGATAGAATGCCAACTCACGGATACAGAATTTCTGCATCTTGATGAAATCCCGATTTCAAACATTAACATTTTATTTTGAAGCCGAAATATAGGCGGGCGGCGGCCCGTTCAGTTCCCCCAGCTGAGGGCGTGCAGCGAAGGTTCCCCCAGCTGAGGGCGTGCAGCGAAGAGACCTACACATAAATCACTTTATTACTGCCCCTGGAGATATGATAAGCTTCATAGCTGGTGAAATCTGCCACATTGTGTATCGTCAATAGTTTATGACATGTTTTTAAATTTCACTTATTAAATTGTAGATTTTTTTTGTAACATATATTTTTTTATTGGTCTGCGATTGATGAGTCCAGTAATATGTCTTCAGCATCGAGACCTGGACTGATAATATACTCGAAAAACCATTCAATTTTGGTAGTTATAAATACCAAACATTACGCCCTGGTCTGAGGATATATTCCACAACACTAGATTCTGAGGATAGGATATATTCTACTACATTAAGTTTCTGGGGTAGGGATATATTCTGTTACATTACGTTCTGGAGAAAGAAGATATTCCGCTACACTGCGTTCTAAGATTAGGATATATTCCACTACATTGCATTCTGGGACAAGGATATTTTCCATAACACATGGTTCTGAGGTATGGATATATTTTCCACTATATTAGGTTCTGAGGTAATGAAATATTCACTATATTAGGTTCAGGAGCAGTGTATATTTCACAATAATAGGTTCTGGGACAAAGATATATTTCACTACAATAGGTTCTGGGGAAGGATATATTCCACTAAATTACGTTCTTGAACAAGGATATATTCCCCAATACCAGGTTCTGGCGTAAGGATATATTCCCAACACCAGGTTCTGGCGTAAGGATATATTCCCAACACCAGGTTCTGGGGTAAGGATATATCCTCCAACACCAGGTTCTATGATGATAATCGAGAAAATCGTCAGCATTTCAGTGCATTTCATTTCAATGAAGCACAGCAAATTTTAATGCATTAAGGGTGATAAGTCCATCACCAGTTTATTCACGTTTTTTTGGGGGGAGGATATATGGTAATCCTTACCCTCAAGTTCTGGAGTAAAGACTCGGCATCACATGTCCTAAAGGGGGGAGATGCTATGCTAACATTCCTTTCATTTGGACATATTACTTAGCATTATATTCTCTGGTAAGGACATGCATCCCAGCCTCAGAATTGCGGATAGGGACATGCTCGCCAGCATGTTCACGACACTTACAGCATGAGTGCATACTCCCAGCACCAGGACATGTGTCGGGGACACTCCCAGCACCAGGACATGTATCGGGGACACTCCCAGCACCAGGACATGTGTCGGGGACACTCCCAGCACCAGGACATGTGTCGGGGACACTCCCAGCACCAGGACATGTGTCGGGGACACTCCCAGCACCAGGACATGTGTCGGGGACACTCCCAGCACCAGGACATGTGTCGGGGGACACTCCCAGCACCAGGACATGTGTCGGGGACACTCCCAGCACCAGGACATGTGTCGGGGACACTCCCAGCACCAGGACATGTGTCGGGGACACTCCCAGCACCAGGACATGTGTCGGGGGACACTCCCAGCACCAGGACATGTATCGAGGACACTCCCAGCACCAGGACATGTCGGGGACACTCCCAGCACCAGGACATGTGTCGGGGACACTCCCAGCACCAGGACATGTGTCGGGGGACACTCCCAGCACCAGGACATGTGTCGGGGACACTCCCAGCACCAGGACATGTGTCGGGGACACTCCCAGCACCAGGACATGTATCGAGGACACTCCCAGCACAAGGACATGTGTCGGGGACACTCCCAGCACCAGGACATGTGTCGAGGACACTCCCAGCATCAGATGCTCCTGGGATGCCATTTTCCCCACGCAAGAGAGCAGTATTTCAAACGGAAATGGACACGACTATTGTAAGGAGCGCGCCGGGGGACGGAGATGGAGCACACACCAACAGGCACGTGGAAGACATGACATTTTTTCATATAATATTTTTTTCCCTAGCAAGTCCCCCCCCCCAAAAAAAAAAAAAATATATATATATGCTGGTTTCGGAGCGAAGGTCTTTAGAATAAAAGAAACATTACCGAGGAAGAGGAGGAGAAGAACGCCTGGTGAAGCATCTTAGGTTAAAAAAAAATAAAAATAAAAATTTTTGAAAAGTTTTAGCCCGTGTTGCATGCGGCTTGAAAATTCAGTATTGACTGTGGATCTGTTACTTTGACACCCCTTTTGTTTGTACTTAATAAACTAATACATTGTTTATTAGTTACACATTAAAAAGAGGGACTAGTTGCAACATAATTTATTACTGTTTATTTGACTCGACTCAGTAGAATTCCGTTTAAATCTCATAATTTATTGTATTAAACTTGAGCAAATTATAATCAACTTTTAGAATTCCGTGTGAATACAGCTTTGTTTGGTGGGAACTTAAAATGACGCGTCAAGCAAACAGATTAATCATACGAAATTTAGAGTTGATTGTTTACCTTGCTTTCCAAGTGAAGAACATAATGAGTCGGGTGCTAACGTAAGAAAGACGTGTTCTGAGGCACAATTCGTGATCATATATTGGGAATGGTTTTATTAACTCATAAACTACAAGAATAACTTCGGTGGTTGCTCCTCAGATTCTGTTGTGTATAATTGATGAGGATGTCATCAAGATGGAGTAAAGCTGCAATTTTTTTAAATTTTACCATATCAATTAATGTGTGTAAGATTTTCAGATAATATAGTAGATTTTATAGAGAAATTTGTGTACAACTAAAAAGGTTTTCACTAACCTTTGGTTATACTTTGTTGTTTCTGAGATATAGAGGCATATAGATGTTTTGCCTTACTCTCTAAAACTTATTTCTTAAATACGAATTTACTGTTTTAAAATTAGTACGGATGGATTTCGGCATTGTTTCGAAAGAGGACACTGAAGAGCTTCTTACCCCTTATTGAGCAACTCAAACTAGCTCAGAAAGGGGAACAATATGATAGCACTCAGAAACATTTGCTCCAAACAATTATAATGCTCCGTTACTACAAGACAATGCTGGAGCGTTTATTCAACTTCTGAAGATCTGCACGTTGTGGCGATTGGAAGGGACACACTTCATTAGTTGAAGCAGCTGTTCCATATTTCCTTGCATTAGATTTGCATAATTATTCTGGAATGATGACATGCTGACTCTCAGATATTAAGACTTTCGAAACATTACATCCTATAATATAGAACAATCCATCCTCTTGCTTAGATAGTGCCTATTGTGACGACCGTTAATAGTCAGAATTCGTAAGTACTTAGCTTGCAGATAGTATACTGACAAGTAAGGATTTGTTTTCAAATAAATGAAGCAAAAACACAAATATTCCTAGGCCTAGTATAGCACACAGACGTAGTATATTAGGCCTCAGATATCGTGTATTAGGCCTAGGGAGGTTAGGTTAGTTTAGTTTGTCAAAGCAACACAAGTAAAATATTGTTTTCCGGTTTGTCCAACTCAATAGTTCAGATTTCTTCTTTCTAATCTCGTTATACGCCGGTATATTATACAGTATATAGTAACGCTGAGGACCATAAGTACTACCGAAACAGGAGGATGGGCTGAATAGAAGGAATTTGAAAAGAAAGAAAACTGGATAGTAAGAAAGAACCACACCATTTTGTGCTCTTGGTGCAGATTACACCATCACAGTAGATCCATGAACGTTACAGGTGGACTAAATGGTATGACACAGCACCCCGCAGCACGTGCCCAAGGCCTCTCGCCAGCCCCTGTGTTAGATGAAACAAACAAAAGTGTATCCAGCATGGCAGAAATTTCATAGCTGAAAAGCTAATCTAAAAAATGTAAAAATGTAAAAACAAATGAGCTGAATAGAGAAGGGAACTATCAGGAGAAAGCGCCAAGTCATTACGCCTATATAGTAGTTGGAAGGGGGGTCAGCATAAGGATTTGGGATGGGACGGGGGGAAGGAATGGTGCCCAACCACTTGGACGCTCGGGATTGAACGCTGACCTGCATGAAGCGAGACCGAGCTGGAAATCTTTTTTTCACATGATGGCCCAGAACCCCTGAAAATTGCAACAAAGGCGGCTTGGAAATTTTTTTATAAAAAGACAATGGCTAGTTATATGATCTGTGGAAGTCAAGTGTACTGTGACTTCAGACAAAGAGAGACTTACATGAGAAAGTAGCATTACAAACTTATGGAACCCTGTGAAAATGAACGAACTTAATTGATGTTCAAGTTCAAAGAAGGAACAAAACATGAGAGAGAATGTGTCTCTAAAAGATCTCCGAGCTGACAGAGTAATTTTTGCCTTCCAACTAATTATAAGCAGATCTCAGCGGCACGTAGGTTAAAAAAAATAGTTATTAGGAACTCATGACCTCCCTGTTGTACCGCAGCAAAAAATGTAAACTCATTAAAATCTTGAAGTTGCATGCAGCCAAGTATGCCACCAACAGGAGCAGAGAATGGGTGCACAAATGGAGAGCAACTTGGCCAGACAGCATCACCCACCACCAGTCCACTTGAAAGAAACTTGTAAGTTGCTGATGTAAGGCAAAACTCCAGACACTATAGAAGTCAAAAGACGTGGAGACCTGCAAAGATCTACCTGAAACATTTACAAGTAAAATCCAAGATTAATACTGGAAATATGGTGAAATAAACTTAGGTTTCACACTTTGAAAATTCACTTAAATATATTACATAAGAGACTACAAAGGAGTTGCACCAATTCAGTTAAAAGTTATGGAGAGTACAGTGTGAGATTTTGTATCGATTTAACACTATTAAGTGAACTCGGACAGTAGGACTGCACAAGCTAACACGTTAAGTGCCAAATGTGAAGATTATACTCCGCAAGACTGAAATAAAAGGCGAGAGTAGCCGCCGGGGTCCAATTGCTTGTTACCCCTATTAACTAGGTCGTTAAGCTCCGTAATTGTTTTGGGCAATGTTAAGGGTAACTAATGGGTCCTCACACCGAATTTGCAATCAGTGATAATGGCCATGAATCAGGTTCGAATCCAGAAGCAGGCCTTCGTTAAATGCAAGAAATAGTCTAGTTTGTTACAGCATAAGCGAAGGGTAAATATTGTTGAAAGGTGTTGACATGAAGACACTTCTCATGTTAACAATAAATTATTATAAAACTTAATACAAAGCACAACAATTTCACATTATGTTAATTGTCCTCAGATACTAATGGCAGCTATTCAAACAGCCCTTACTATAGTACGGACGCCTGTCCGTACTATACTAGAGTACGTACGTACCGGACAGGAGAACATAAGAACATAAGAACAAAGGTAACTGCAGAAGGCCTATTGGCCCATACGAGGCAGCTCCTATTCTATAACCACCCAATCCCACTCATATACTTGTCCAACCCGTGCTTGAAACAATCGAGGGACCCCACCTCCACAATGTTACGCGGCAATTGGTTCCACAAATCAACAACCCTGTTACTGAACCAGTATTTACCCAAGTCTTTCCTAAATCTAAACTTATCCAATTTATATCCATTGTTTCGTGTTCTGTCCTGTGTTGATACTTTTAATACCCTATTAATATCCCCCCGGTTATGTCCATTCATCCACTTGTAAACCTCTATCATGTCACCCCTAACTCTTCGCCTTTCCAGTGAATGCAACTTAAGCTTTGTTAATCTTTCTTCATATGAAAGATTTCTAATTTGGGGAATTAACTTAGTCATCCTACGCTGGACACGTTCAAGTGAATTTATATCCATTCTATAATATGGCGACCAAAACTGAACTGCATAATCTAAATGGGGCCTAACTAGAGCAAGATATAGCTTGAGAACCACACCAGGTGTCTTGTTACTAACGCTGCGATTAATAAATCCAAGTGTCCGATTTGCCTTATTACGAACATTTATGCATTGATCCTTTTGTTTTAAATTCTTACTAATCATAACTCCCAGATCCCTTTCGCAATCCGACTTCGCAATCACAACACCATCTAGCTCGTATCTTGTAACTCTATCATCATTACCTAACCTCAGAACTTTACATTTATCAGCATTAAACTGCATCTGCCAATCCTTTGACCATTTCAAAACCCTATCTAGATCAACTTGAAGTGATAGTGAGTCCTCCTCCGAATTAATTTCCCTACCGATTTTCGTATCATCGGCAAATTTGCAAATGTTGCTACTCAAACCTGAATCTAAATCATTTATATATATTATAAACAACAGAGGTCCCAGGACAGAGCCTTGAGGCACTCCACTTACAACATTTTCCCACTCTGACTTGATTCCATTTATACTAACTCTCTGTTTCCTTTGGTATAGCCATGCCCTAATCCAGCTTAATATAGCACCCCCAATACCATGAGACTCTATCTTTTTAATCAGTCTTTCATGTGGCACTGTATCAAAAGCTTTGCTAAAGTCAAGGTATACAACATCGCAATCCTTACCACTATCAACTGCCTCAACAATGCTAGAATAAAAAGATAACAAATTTGTTAAACATGAACGGCCATTTATAAAACCATGTTGCGACTCAATTATTAATTTATGTTTTTCAAGATGAAGACAAATTTTATCTGCTATTATAGATTCGAGTAACTTTCCCACAATAGACGTTAGGCTAATTGGTCGATAGTTAGACGCAAGTGATCTATCTCCTTTCTTAAAAACTGGTATCACATTAGCAACTTTCCAAAACTCTGGCACTCTGCCTGACTCTATTGATTTATTAAATATGGTTGACAGTGGGTCACAAAGCTCCTCTTTGCATTCTTTAAGCACCCTGGCAAACACTTCATCCGGCCCTGGGGATTTGTTTGGTTTGAGTTTTACTATTTGTTTAAGAACATCCTCCCTGGTAACTGCTAAACTCGTCAACCTGTCCTCGTCCCCACCCACATAGACTTGTTCGGCTGAAGGCATATTGTTAAGTTCCTCTTTAGTAAATACAGATACAAAATATTTATTAAAAATACTACTCATCTCTTCATCACTATCTGTTATTTGACCTGTCTCAGTTTTTAATGGACCTATCCTTTCCCTAGTCTTAGTACGATATAACTGAAAAAACCCTTTAGGATTTGTCTTTGCTTGCCCTGCTATGCAAACTTCATAGTTTCTTTTTGCTTTCCTTATCTCTTTTTTAACATTTCTAACCAGTTGTACGAATTCCTGTTCTAAAGTGACCTCCCCATTTTTAATCCTTTTGTACCAAGCTCTCTTTTTACCTATAAGAACTCTCTTTTTACCTATAAGAGCTCAAATAGGAGTAAGGACTCCTATTTGTACCGATCTTGGCTGGTATAATGAACTAGACTGAACAAACGGGGGCTCACTTGGACTCAAGATGCAAATCAAAACAATTGCAGCAAAACAATTAACAATCAAATCAACTCGGCAAGACGAGACAGGAATGTTACAGAAAGCAAGACAGGAATGTTACAGAATGCAAGACAGGAATGTTATAGAATGTCTCCTGTAACATTCTCAAATTACGTTAACACACGTCTCTATGGACGGTAATCAAAACAGTAGCAATTACTTTATCGTTCTATCACACAGACCAGAACAATTGATTCTCAATCAAGTTAAGCAAAACAATTTAGTTAATAAAATTAATTACGTTAATTATTTACGTTAAGTACTGTTATCCAGGCAGTAAATAATCAAAGGTAATTACGTTAATTACAACCTGTCACTCAGTCCAACGATCAAACAATAATCCCCCCACAATAGTTACGGTCACAAAGACAATCAAACAGTAAGTAATTACAATAATTACTGTCATACGGACAGGTAATTAATTAAGACGAATTATGTTAACACAACGCTATCACTCAAGACAGCTTGCCAACAATGTCACTTCACTTAATTACATTAATTACACCTTAATAGACAACTAATCACAACAAGGAATACGTTTACTGATTCTTAAATTAATAATATAAGGATATAATTGCTTGTCTCACTGACAAATCAAAAAGAATGATGAAAAATTACACTCACAGTGGTCACTCAATACCACAGCACAACAAATCCCAAAACAATTGTAATGTAATTATGTGCCTAATTCACACTTGAATTAGGCACTCAAACACAGTAATCAATAATTTAGGATATCACATCTGACCACCCCTTACCTCTCTGGACTCACTGGTTCATCTTTTGAGATGATATCGAAGCATACACATGGAAAATCTATTAAGAGTATCGGTATAACTGTATCACAACACCACACAATAGTACAACCTGACTAAATGTGTAAATACATGTACTCATACACAACCAGAGACTAATCACAGTAACAACTCAGACGTACTGTAACCGTCACTCTCTATGTGCGTTCCCCTGGGTATACTAGGTACCTGGGAGTTAGTCAGCTGTCACGGGCTGCTTCCTGGGGGTGGAGGCCTGGTCGAGGACCGGGCCGCGGGGACACTAAAAAGCCCCGAAATCATCTCAAGATAACCTCCCCGAGTACGCTTCCCGTCACCCGTACAGGTATTATGAGACAACGTCAAGTCGGAAGGTTGATTCTGATCAACTCTACAGGAGCTTAGTGCATAAAACACAATATAGAGACAAATTTAGAGTATTCACATTAGACCGGCCTTATTCCATTCAATCTCTCCCCATAGGTACAGTGATGAATTCTGCAGCTGATTGATGATCTACTCAGCACACTCCACACGTGGTTGTAACAAGACCAAGTGGAGTATTGTAGCCTGGTGGTGTAGGCGACGGGAGGCATCTTCACCTCACTGAGTGTGGTGGGTGGCTCTGAGGAAGGTCTTGCTTACACTCTAATTTAGCGCACTCCAGCCGGGAGGGCGAGTAGCGAGTTTGGTGACACAGGTGGTGACGATGCATGAGTACCATGGGGTGAGAACACGTCGTAGGTGACACAAGGTGGTGACCACGTGTTAAGGTACACGGGGTGACGGCGGGAGGAACACAGCAGTGCCTGGAGTTTCTGTATATCACTTAAGAACAACTTCGCCGCTTATTTGTTACAATGCTTAACCATTCTAGAACACTTCTCGTGACAGTTTAATGACGGGTTATCACAGAATATTAGAGATACAACCCAATGCAGTCTTACTCACTCTGTAGGTGACATCGTGGTACACTATCTCTCGTTTTACTCGTGATATCATGTAATAGCTATCGTCACGAACGCGGATTCTGGACACGGACCCGCATTGATGGAATGGAGATAACGAGATGAATTTAGTGTCGCATTAGACGGTGTTCTCGTAGATGTGGCCACAAGTACGGGGTGACACGTCTTACAAGGTTGGCGACTCCTTCAGAATGCCTGTATAGAGTCCCAGTTTAATACAACTAAACAGTATACATCAAAGATTTTAATGCACCAAAAGTCCCTAGCTAGCGTTTTAAAGCCTAGCTCCTCTTTTCCTTATGACAGACTCTGGGCTGTAAGGGGCAGGTGGGGGTCCCTAAGGGTGAATGGAGAAGTTGATTGAAGATCTACAATCCACCTGCAGACAATTCAACACATCAGCTTGTATTGTTAATAAAGAGATACAATTAAATAAACTCAGTTCTATAACTGAACACTGGTTCTGTTTAAATCATGGATCTAAACATGTACACAGTCCAGCCTAGTACCATAACTACAACAGCCAATATTCATATACTAATAAACACAACAATTTGTATTAAAGAGGTATGATATATATAAATATGCAATTAAATGATCTTAAATTTTGTCCACATGCTGGTGTCTAAGCTCAAGAATATATGTTCAATATAATAAACTTATATCAAAAATTAAAGGTAACTAAATAAGAAATTATTAACTTAATGTATATTATCAGTTAAATATACAGATACATTCAGTTTATATGAAGAGTTTCAGTTAAGCTTGACTTTCAATGACTGAAGTTGAATAATTAATGAGTGTCCACGTAAATTGAAAAGATTAAGTTGCCGAAAGATTAATCAAAACTTACTTAATCTGGGGTGTTGCCCCACTCTGTAACACAAACAGATTTATAGGAAAGATTAAGGTTACACAAGCATATAATTGGCCAATCAACACACTACAATAACACTCATTATACTTAATCTGAATGCCGGTGCCGTCTGAGAAGTTGGCAGACTGGATAACTCTTATAGAATTCATGCACTCTATTTTATGTCACAGTCTTGCTGTTTATTATTCTGGTAGTGTTACTAATTGATAATGTCCTTAGTTGTAGCAGGATTAGATAAAGTTGATTGTGAAGGTGAAGGCGGCATCACTTGGTGTGCTCCACTTTACACTCTTATTTAGATAAAAGTACTAGGAATTTTTCCTTATAGATATAATCCAGGTATTTCCCCAGTTCTAGAGAGTAATCACTGGTGATAATGATAAGTTAGTATGGTGTCCTTTACTGAAAATGTTCGCAGAGCACCGTCACATGTACACCGTAAACAAACGCTTTCTGCCCCGGGCACTCCAGTCGTAGGTGCTTGAAGTCCAAGTTCGCTCCGTGACCGAGGTAGCCTTTAATGAATATTGATTGATTATTTTTATTGTCTAGACATATGATTGAGATAATGTTATAATAATTAGATATAAGATTTAAATATCATTGGTAGTACTTGATAGTACCATTGACTTTTATTATGGATTTGATTTAATCTTCACCGGAAATCAATTGATCGTTCCAATAGTTTTTTAATTAAGATATTCTTCTCGAAGCTTCTAGATCCTTCAGAAATAATGCACAAAGTCAAGTAGGCACCAATGGACCCTATGGCGTACGTGATCATAGTGGCATTGTCATGTAGGATCCAAATGTAGGATATAATGAATCTGTAGTGATTCTGATATGATATAGAAATAAGATATTTCTTAGATAATAATATAGATATAGTGGGTAAAATTTCCCACAGGACTTGCCTCTGCAACCACTAACTCCTGCCAGTACCTTCTGGCTCTCTAACTGTATTTCCAAAACTAAGAGTTAACTAAATGTCATTCGCATTACAGTGGGTGTAATTCCCGTATCAAAATTGCTTCGGCGGCCACCGTGTTAACACCGTCTAACAGCTCGTGAAATGCACTGTCCATAGAGACCCAACAGTGTACACCTACTGTACATAACAATGAAGTTAGCCTTGGTGCACTCTGTGCACTCATGAGAGAAGGCAAAATGGGGATGTGCACTCACTGCCACACATTTTTAAGCTAGATGGTGGTACTATCTCCCCGCGGTCATCACAAATGCGACGATGGAAAAGTTATCTCACACTCAAACGAAAGATGAATTATCAGCTTATCTAGCTCAAAAAGTTATTCACCACTGCTCATAGGAGAAAAATACAGCTATCCTACCAGCATTGAGTGCGGAAGTGGTTTCTGCTCATTGTGACTTGGAATATTTTCTATGCTCACAGGAAGTGGCTGAAAAAAAAAGATGGTTCTTCATGCTGTAAATGCGAAAGAAACAGGAGTCTTTTTGTTCTTTTCCCAAGACTGATGTTCTTGTACTCGCTGTTAGATGGCCTAGACTACCGAGAGTCTTTATACCCAACTCGACAAGAATGATTTCAAATGCAAAAATATTCTCATCTGTAGACACCATAAAGACTTCTGCACTGTGTGTTTCTCACGCTCTATCACGCTTTATCACTACTGGAGCTTTGACGTGGAAAACTCTCACACGGGAAACCATTTAGTACAGCAACTAATTAAACCTTACAAGCTCTTACAAATCATGGTTCAAAATGAAAAAAAAATTCTGACGGACTATAAGAGAAACTTGAAGAATTTATCTGTTAAGCCTTCAAGCAAAGGATTAAGTGCGAAAAACTTGAAGATCTTCGCTGGTATTTCTTTTCGAAGAAGCAGATTACTGAGAACAGCTCCCACCTGTCCCTTGAGAGGAGTAAACTACCGGGTCATGATCCGGAACAGGAATGCTAAGGCCCGGCCGACACTCCCATTGGACATGGAAGGGGACACGGAAGAGGGACACTTGTCGACTAATGTCTGGGACATGCCATGTGCTCCACATCACCTTCCGCATGTAAACAGGTGTAACCGTAAGCAACAGGTGTGGCTCTCAAGTGCAAATGATTACCAACAAATTTACAGAAATGTGTGGGTGCGGAGGGGAAAATTAACTTTTGCAGCATAAATCACAACACATGAAAATGATTCTTCATGCTGTAAAAATAAACAGGTGTCTCTTCTTTTTACCAAACTGATGTTCTTGTACTTGCTGGTAGATGGTGAAGACTCCCGGGAGACCGTGACAGTGAAGAGGACCTCATACGTGATGAGCAACAGGCATCACTCAGTATTTTCAACATTTGATGTTATCATCAAGAACTACAAATGAACTCTTGTCGTATTAGTTAAACTTCCATGACATATATGATTTCCTTGTTGAATTCAAGTGAGGAAACAAATTTTTATAAATATATTGGCCACAAATTATTTACAAATTTGGTAACAACCTTTTTCTTGTACATACTACTTCCTTTAAAATGAGCTATATTAATTCTGACAAAAATTACCGGATATTGGAAAATTTTGAAAATTACGGCTGGGTGCCATCTTGATGACATCATCATGATTATACTCAACAGAATCTGAAGCACCACCATTAAAATTAATCATCTACACGAAATTTATGAATGAACAAAACAATCCCCGGCATTTCAGCACGAATTCTCTCGCGAAATTACATTTACTGCCAAACTATAGGAAATATGGAGAAGATTCGTATGTAAACAAAAACAAATCAGAAGTTTTTACGTCTCTGATAAACTCAGAACAAATGTTGCCGCATTTTCCTTTAGTCAATGCATGGCCAAGTCTGTCCCACCTCAAGGAATATTATGTGAACAGTGGACAGTAATCTTATTCTCAGTCAAATCACAACTGCAAGTTCATATGCAAGTGCAATAATATAGTCTTAGGCACTTTATATATATATATATATATATATATATATATATATATATATATATATATATATATATATATATATATATATGCAAACAAGCCTGAATGGTCCCCAGGACTATATACAACTGAAAACTCACACCCCAGAAGTGACTCGAACCCATACTCCCACAACTGGTATGTACAGGGACGCCTTAATCCGCTTGACCATCACGACCGGACAAAAGGAAGTGATAGCCGAGGCTATATGAACCACTTCCCCGCCGGCACTCGGATGGTAATCTTGGGCATAGCATTTTATCAAATCACCTCATTCTTTGGGGCACACGTGAGGAACACAAATGCAAACAAGCCTGAATGGTCCCCAGGACTATATACAACTGAAAACTCACACCCCAGAAGTGACTCGAACCCATACTCCCACAACTGGTATGTACAGGGACGCCTTAATCCGCTTGACCATCACGACCGGACAAAAGGAAGTGATAGCCGAGGCTATATGAACCACTTCCCCGCCGGCACTCGGATGGTAATCTTGGGCATAGCATTTTATCAAATCACCTCATTCTTTGGGGCACACGTGAGGAACACAAATGCAAACAAGCCTGAATGGTCCCCAGGACTATATACAACTGAAAACTCACACCCCAGAAGTGACTCGAACCCATACTCCCACAACTGGTATGTACAGGGACGCCTTAATCCGCTTGACCATCACGACCGGACAAAAGGAAGTGATAGCCGAGGCTATATGAACCACTTCCCCGCCGGCACTCGGATGGTAATCTTGGGCATAGCATTTTATCAAATCACCTCATTCTTTGGGGCACACGTGAGGAACACAAATGCAAACAAGCCTGAATGGTCCCCAGGACTATATACAACTGAAAACTCACACCCCAGAAGTGACTCGAACCCATACTCCCACAACTGGTATGTACAGGGACGCCTTAATCCGCTTGACCATCACGACCGGACAAAAGGAAGTGATAGCCGAGGCTATATGAACCACTTCCCCGCCGGCACTCGGATGGTAATCTTGGGCATAGCATTTTATCAAATCGCCTCATTCTTTGGGGCACACGTGAGGAACACAAATGCAAACAAGCCTGAATGGTCCCCAGGACTATATACAACTGAAAACTCACACCCCAGAAGTGACTCGAACCCATACTCCCACAACTGGTATGTACAGGGACGCCTTAATCCGCTTGACCATCACGACCGGACAAAAGGAAGTGATAGCCGAGGCTATATGAACCACTTCCCCGCCGGCACTCGGATGGTAATCTTGGGCATAGCATTTTATCAAATCACCTCATTCTTTGGGGCACACGTGAGGAACACAAATGCAAACAAGCCTGAATGGTCCCCAGGACTATATACAACTGAAAACTCACACCCCAGAAGTGACTCGAACCCATACTCCCACAACTGGTATGTACAGGGACGCCTTAATCCGCTTGACCATCACGACCGGACAAAAGGAAGTGATAGCCGAGGCTATATGAACCACTTCCCCGCCGGCACTCGGATGGTAATCTTGGGCATAGCATTTTATCAAATCACCTCATTCTTTGGGGCACACGTGAGGAACACAAATGCAAACAAGCCTGAATGGTCCCCAGGACTATATACAACTGAAAACTCACACCCCAGAAGTGACTCGAACCCATACTCCCACAACTGGTATGTACAGGGACGCCTTAATCCGCTTGACCATCACGACCGGACAAAAGTGCCGGCGGGGAAGTGGTTCATATAGCCTCGGCTATCACTTCCTTTTGTCCGGTCGTGATGGTCAAGCGGATTAAGGCGTCCCTGTACATACCAGTTGTGGGAGTATGGGTTCGAGTCACTTCTGGGGTGTGAGTTTTCAGTTGTATATAGTCCTGGGGACCATTCAGGCTTGTTTGCATTTGTGTTCCTCACGTGTGCCCCAAAGAATGAGGTGATTTGATAAAATGCTATGCCCAAGATTACCATCCGAGTGCCGGCGGGGAAGTGGTTCATATAGCCTCGGCTATCACTTCCTTTTGTCCGGTCGTGATGGTCAAGCGGATTAAGGCGTCCCTGTACATACCAGTTGTGGGAGTATGGGTTCGAGTCACTTCTGGGGTGTGAGTTTTCAGTTGTATATAGTCCTGGGGACCATTCAGGCTTGTTTGCATTTGTGTTCCTCACGTGTGCCCCAAAGAATGAGGTGATTTGATAAAATGCTATGCCCAAGATTACCATCCGAGTGCCGGCGGGGAAGTGGTTCATATAGCCTCGGCTATCACTTCCTTTTGTCCGGTCGTGATGGTCAAGCGGATTAAGGCGTCCCTGTACATACCAGTTGTGGGAGTATGGGTTCGAGTCACTTCTGGGGTGTGAGTTTTCAGTTGTATATAATCCTGGGGACCATTCAGGCTTGTTTGCATTTGTGTTCCTCACGTGTGCCCCAAAGAATGAGGTGATTTGATAAAATGCTATGCCCAAGATTACCATCCGAGTGCCGGCGGGGAAGTGGTTCATATAGCCTCGGCTATCACTTCCTTTTGTCCGGTCGTGATGGTCAAGCGGATTAAGGCGTCCCTGTACATACCAGTTGTGGGAGTATGGGTTCGAGTCACTTCTGGGGTGTGAGTTTTCAGTTATATATATATATATATATATATATATATATATATATATATATATTTATATATATATATATATATATATATATTTATATATATATATATATATATTTATATATATTTATATATATTTATATATATATATATATATATATATATATATATATATATATATATATATATATATAATACCAACTTCTACAAACGACGGCACACAGGCCAAATGGGATAGCCCCATAGTGAAGAACATCGCCAAAGCATTGGTGGAGGCAGCTTCTCAGAAGGACAGAACTCGTCTCCTAGCTGTGCAAGCTCCCCATGCCGGGGATTTCCTGTTGGCAGTCCTTAATTCCGCCTTGGACACCCGCCTGGACCATCGGACCCTAAGTATTGGTGTTGCTCTGCGCCTTGCCGCCCCTATCTCCACCGAACACCGGTGTATTTGCTGCCATGCACGGGCAGACCAATACGGCAGCCACGGTCTCATCTTTCGTGAGACACAGGGAATGATTGCCTGACACGAAGCAGTCACTGACATCATCAAGAGAAGTTTGGCTACAGCTGGGTGTCCAGCACAAAGGGAACCTCAGTTGTGCAGACCTGACAACAGCCAAAACGCCCAGATGGAATCACTCTGCTGCCGTGGAGGGAAGGTAAACTGGTCGTGTGGGACTACACGTGTGCATCTACATTGGCTGATACCTATCTACCTTACAGCGCAGCTGAGGGAGGTGGGGCTGCCACCTTCAGGGAGACCCAGAAAACCAGCAAGTACAGAGACCTAGAACATTGTTACAGGTTCGTGCCGATAGGCTCTGAGACTCTTGAGTGCCTGGGGTAAATGTGCACTTAAGTTCTTAAAGGAGGTGGGCGAGGAACTCATTGGGAAAACTAAAGACTCACGAGCGGCCAGTTTCCTGTTCCAGCGTCTCAGTGTCGCAGTTCAGAGAGGGAAATGCGTGCTGTATCCTGGGTACGCACCCGACCTCCGAGGAGCTAGACGAGGTCTTCGAACACTGATTGTTATTTTGTTATATATGTGTGTTCTCTGTAAACTGTAGCATTGCAATGAAATATAATAAAACAAAACAAAATATATAAAAAAATAATAGGGGTGGTAAGAGATGAAAAGATTAAAGTGTTCAGTGAGAATCCACAAGGTCTTCTCTGAATACTCTTTATTATCTTCTTCGAGGATGTGGGTCCCTACAATTGCACCAGAGGTGGTACCCCAATATAAATATATATATAATATGTATGTATGTATGTATGTACATATATGTAATATATATATATATATATATATATATATATATATATATATATATGTGTGTGTGTGTTTGTATGTATGTATGTATGTACATATATATATATATATATATATATATATATATATATATATATATATATATATATATATATATATATATATATGTATATGTATATATATATATATATATATATATATGTATATATATATATATATATATGTATATATATATATATATATATATATATATATATATATATATATATATATATATATATATATATATATATATATAATGTCGTACCTAGTAGCCAGAACGCACTTCTCAGCCTACTATGCAAGGCCCGATTTGCCTAATAAGCCAAGTTTTCATGAATTAATATATTTTCTCTAATTTTTTTCTTATGAAATGATAAAGCTACCCATTTCATTATGTATGAGGTCAATTTTTTGTTATTGGAGTTAAAATTAACGTAGATATATGACCGAACCTAACCAACCCTACCTAACCTAACCTAACCTATCTTTATAGGTTTGGTTAGGTTAGGTAGCCGAAAAAGTTAGGTTAGGTTAGGTTAGGTAGGTTAGGTAGTCGAAAAACAATTAATTCATGAAAACTTGGCTTATTAGGCAAATCGGGCCTTGCATAGTAGGCTGAGAAGTGCGTTCTGGCTACTAGGTACGACATATATATATATATATATATCTATATATATATATATATATATATATATATATATATATATATATATATATATATATATATATATATATATATAAAATATTCTAAACAATTTAATTCTTGATAAAACTTACCCACTTAATGCATGATTCATGCATTACTAAACCAAGTTAATTAAACAAAAACACTGATTCCCAATTTTTCTGTCTTGAGCAGGTGTCAATTAAATGAGATTTCTGGCTGGTTAGTGGCTCATATTGATGGATGCCTTCCTTGCAGATCGTCCTCATCAACATTGACCATATGCTCGTTAATCCAGCAGCTAAGCACCCCTGTTAATGAATGAACAATTATTTACAACAGACTCACAACTAGTGAAGTTCGAATATTTATCGAACAGCACTCCGTTTGACGACCTCTATTCGAATTGCCACCTAGAAACGCTTTACCCTCCTAATACCATAAATTGCCAATAGAACATAAATACCAAACCTAACCTAACTTACACCTAAACAAACTTAATCTAACTTACACCTAAACAATCAATCTAACTTACACCTAAATAAACATAATCTAACTCACCTAAACAAACATAATCTTACACCTAAATATGCACAATCCGCTGCAATAGAGTATTATATTTGAAAATTCGTAGCTTCAATGAACAGCATGTTAAAACTGATGACTGCGTCGTTTGAGTCGGGCGATGGATGGAAGGAATATAGCCTGAAGACTAGATGTAATCTAAATTGTTTATGAATGAAACATTATACGACCATCCGTCGGTCAACACCAAACACGCATTCATTAATTTTTAATAGACTGTGCATTGAAAATAGGAATTTTCTCAAATATAAATTAATATACAGTATTACATATTAATATATGTATACGGGGTACCTTCTCTGATGCAATTGTAGGGACCCATAACCTCAGAGCAGAGAATAAAGAGAATGCAGAGAAAACTAACCGTGTGACTCTAAATACATACGAGTATTTGCCTCTCTTATCACCCCGTTTAAATTATTTGTTTTATGCTTTATTATACAAGGACATACAGTAACATAACTGGTTATAAAATGTGGACAATAAGAGGAAATCCATCAATTTCCATCCTATAAATGCTTCACCTACGTGCTTCAAATGCAATTAATCGTTCAACAGAATCTGAACACCTAATGTAATTTAACTTGGGCCTAATAATATATTGAAGTGTATGTACAATAATTAATTTATATGGGTAAATGTCGATTTACCGACATGTGCTTGAGGACAGGTTGGTATATAGAATTCGTTCAAGTACTGCACATACAAGTAACTGCCAAGATAACCTAAATACTTTACATAACCTACCCCCTCAGCCTAACTATACACACAATAACAAGAGACAATAATAACTATATATTTAGTAAAATATTTTGTATATTCAGTGGTACGTTGAAAACGATGAATTCGTCTTTCGGATTTAAATTACGTCCTTTTTTTTAGCCTGAGTGTTCATACGAGCGAAAAGCGACGTAATTTGTAGAAGGACGGGTTGAAGATAGTACAAGAATGCATTGTTATTGTCACGTGAGAGTCCTAGTATTACAAAATTTCTTCGAAATAATTTGAAATGAAAGTTAACGCAAATGATGAGTGTCTACGTCTCAATGTATTTTCATTTTCCAGTTGTTTAGTTAAAAAGAAGGGAGCAGGGGGGGGGGGGGTTCCTACAAAGGACATATGCCAAGCATTAGCTTCAGATAGGAATAACTCTATGATCATAAGTTATAATCATGTGCTGCTGATAAAATAATAATACATAAAATGAAAAATTATCAGAAATCCACCCCTCACCCCCCCCCCCCAAGAAAAAAAAAGGACAAAATTTTCTTAATATTTTGGTAGCCCAAGTCTTAACAAGGGATGGAGGGTGCAAGATTTCGAGAAAGCCTGCTATTAAGATTCTTATATGGAAGACATTTTTCGTACTTAAGTGTTAATAAGAGTATTACAAAGAGCTCACAGCTGCTCTCTGGTGGGCATAATGGCTGTCATTAGGGAGGCGGGCATTTTATATTGCTTCTTGTTTGATGTTCACGGCGACCCGAGCTGGTGGTTGGGCATGCCTGGCACTGGAGGTGGCACTCGTGCCTGGCACTGGAGGTGGCACTCGTGCCTGGCACTGGAGGTGGCACTCGTGCCTGGCACTATGTGGCATTCGCGCCTGGCATTGTATGAAACCCGTGCCTAGCTGGCACTGTATGTGGTTCTCGTGCCTGGCATTAAAGATGGCACTCGTGCCTGGCACTGGAGGTGGCGCTCGTGCCTGGCACTGTATGTGACACTCGTGCCTGGCACTGTATGTGACACTCGTGCCTGGCACTGTATGTGACACTCGTGCCTGGCACTGGAGGTGGCACTCGTGCCTGGCACTTGTGCTGTGGCACTGAATGTGACACTCGTGCCTGGCACTGGAGGTGGCACTCGTGCCTGGCACTGTATGTGACACTCGTGCCTGGCACTGTATGTGACACTCGTGCCTGGCACTGAATGTGACACTCGTGCCTGGCACTGAATGTGACACTCGTGCCTGGCACTGAATGTGACACTCGTGCCTGGCACTGAATGTGACACTCGTGCCTGGCACTGGTGGTGGCACTCGTGCCTGGCACTGTGGCACTCGTGCCTGGCACTGTATGTGGCACTCGTGCCTGGCACTAGTAGTACAACTTGCATCTGGTACCAGAAGTGAAACTTGTAGTTGGCAATACACGAAGCATCTGCATCTGAAGCCAGATATGACACTGGTGCCAGCTGTCAACATAGTTAACTATGTTAGGCAACGAGGTATTGTTCCTAGAAGCTCTAACACCTGGTGCCACAGGGTGTAACTATACCTGGCGCTAAGAGGAACACTTGCAAATGGGTACAAATGTAGCATACATAACTGCGACTATACATAGCAACCGAAGCTAGTTAAAGATATTAAGACACTGTATCATGTGTGTTTTTGTACCACATATCTTAAACAGGGTCCTAATATCTTCATTAAGATATTAAGCCTTAATAGGGAAGATTTTCGTATTTCTGTCTCCATATTTACGATTCCAGAGGCAACTAACCGCTGCCCAACTGGAATTTGATGCTTTCCCTGGACGCAAAAAAAGAGGAAATAGTGATATACGCCTCTACATCAAATGTCAACTACACTACGGTGCAAATTTGCATTTCTTTCTCCTGGGCACTTGGAGACTCGACAAAGTGTTGGGCAGCAGTTAGTTGACTCTGAAATCATTTCTATTAGGGTAACGCTGGGTAAACCCAGCGTTACCCAGGATATTAAACCTAGTAAACCCAGAATATTAGGTGCTAATACTAAATACCTTTTAATTTTTTTTGCTAATGTTGAAATGAAGTGTGATTTTTTTCAATCCCAAATTTTACAATTATTAAAATAAAACATGCCAATCAAAAAATATCATGAGAGGAATTCTTTACAAAACTGACACAAGCAGAGGCAGACTTTTTATGTAATGTATAAATGTAAAAGTAATAAAGTTCACAGGAAGAACGTATTTCCTCTAAATTCGGACAGGATCACAAGCCCACACATATATAAACACACACTAAATGTAGATATGATAGAGCCCAGTAGGCTCAGGAGTCTTTACACCAGTTGATTGACAGTTGAGAGGCGGGACCAATGAGCCAGAGCTCAATCTCCGCAAGCAAAACTAGGTGAGTACAAATAGGTGAGAACACACACATTGAGCCATAGAGATATAGAAAGATTTTTTTCGGTGTCAGAGTAGTAGACAAATGGGATGCATTAGGCAGTGATGTGGTTGAGGCTGACTCAATACACAGCTTCAAATGTAGATATGATAGAGCCCAGTAGGCTCAGGAATCTGTACACCAGTTGTGTGATATTTGAAAGGCGGGACCAATGAGCCAGAGCTCAACCTCCGCAAGCAAAACTAGGTGAGAACAACTAGATAAGTACACAAACATGTTTGTTCGCTCTGATCTGTGACTCTCACATTGAGAAGACTCTTCTGGCAGAGTATTGTGGAGATACCGTTATGAGTCATGTGTATGGAACCATCTCCACAAAGGGGAAGATTTATTGCTCTAGGCGATGGATTCGACGCTATTTTTTTTAATATAAAGGTGTATGTCCAGAATTGATAGTCACCACGCTCCCCTCACCACTACCACGCTCCCTTCACCACTACCACGCTCCCTTCATCACTACCACGCTCCCTTCATCACTACCACGCTCCCTTCACCACTACCACGCTCCCTTCACCACTACCACGCTCCCCTCACCACTACCACGCTCCCCTCACCACTACCACGCTCCCCTCACCACTACCACGCTCCCCTCACCACTACCACGCTCCCCTCACCACTACCACGCTCCCCTCACCACTACCACGCTCCCCTCACCACTACCACGCTCCCCTCACCACTACCACGCTCCCCTCACCACTACCACGCTCCCCTCACCACTACCACGCTCCCCTCACCACTACCACGCTCCCCTCACCACTACCACGCTCCCCTCACCACTACCACGCTCCCCTCACCACTACCACGCTCCCCTCACCACTACCACGCTCCCCTCACCACTACCACGCTCCCCTCACCACTACCACGCTCCCCTCACCACTACCACGCTCCCCTCACCACTACCACGCTCCCCTCACCACTACCACGCTCCCCTCACCACTACCACGCTCCCCTCACCACTACCACGCTCCCCTCACCACTACCACGCTCCCCTCACCACTACCACGCTCCCCTCACCACTACCACGCTCCCCTCACCACTACCACGCTCCCCTCACCACTACCACGCTCCCCTCACCACTACCACGCTCCCCTCACCACTACCACGCTCCCCTCACCACTACCACGCTCCCCTCACCACTACCACGCTCCCCTCACCACTACCACGCTCCCCTCACCACTACCACGCTCCCCTCACCACTACCAAGCTCCCCTCACCACTACCACGCTCCCCTCACCACTACCACGCTCCCCTCACCACTACCACGCTCCCCTCACCACTACCACGCTCCCCTCACCACCACCACCACTACGCTCCCTTGACAAGTGCCACGCTTCTCTGACCAGTGCCTCCAGTTCCCCATGGCCACTACACAAGGACACGGCTTGGGGGGAATGGCGATGACACTGCCATCGCTTGAGTGCCAGAGTCTGGACCTGTCGCTACAGTGCCGCTGGCAGGCGGCCTGGCCCGTCCTCTGACGAGATGTGGGGCCAGTTGATGCCCAGGGCGCTGGACGGCTAAATGGTTTTCTGTTCAGAGTTCTACAAACTCTGGTTAGCAGAACTAGACAGATTATCGGGAGAAACCGCTATGTCGTTGCGACTAGGTGGTATATGTCGATGGAATGGTGATACAGGATTTGGCATGGGACAGGGGGGGAAGGAATGGTGGTCATGCCACTTGGGATGGTCTGGGATTGAACGCCAACCTGCAAGAAGTGAGACCGCCTCTCTACCGTCCAGTCAAAGTAGAGAGGTTATGGTATGGACAATATTTACTTTGGATGTAATTCACATAAAACACAACACGGTTCGGCAACACATTTAAAAACGTTAACTTTCACAACCTAACCTTAACGCAGCCAAGATCATCCTCACCCAGTCCAGCCAAGATCAACCTCATCCAACCTAACCCAACTCAAACCAAAGTAACCTAACTGAACTCAACTCAAACCAACGTAACCTAACCCAAATCAACGTAACCTAACCCAAATCAACGTAACCTAACCCAAATCAACGTAACCTAACCCAAATCAACGTAACCTAACCAGACTCAAAGCAACCTAGTTTAATCCAACCGAGCCTGACAGTCTAATCTAAGCTAATTCATTCTATAGCTTTCTTCATTTTGGTCGAAATTTATATTAAGTATGCAATGGTTTTTGTCGTAATTGTTATATGACTTCCTTTTACTCTTAAATCAAAAGTGCAACATTTCCCAAACTCTCTTTGGATAATTGTCGAAATAAGTTACATATTGAGAAAATCTTGTAGCAGTGAGGAGGGGAATCTTAAATATCATTCAGGGGTCACACCAGACCTACACCACGATGACCTTCACGGGGTGACCTCGTTCTATGTCCCTCACTGCTCTTAAGAATTTATCATATATCACTTAATTGTGATTTCATCATGGAAGTTACATGTTGTTCTCTTGGTGGGATTCAACGATTAATGAACTCAGCAGAATTCTGTTTTAAATGTACAACAGGGACTCGGTCTTAGCAACTGTACGTCCAGTGGAATCAAGAATTCATCAACCAAAATCCTATAAATTGCGTTTCGCTCTGCGCTAGTCGTGTTCTCAGTGTATGAAGGCCAAGCGCTATATTTTATCCTACAGATGGTAATATAAGACCTTATGTTCATTAGCACCAATATTTATGTTGTTCTGAAGAAGACGGGAGGAGAAGAGGCTTCGGTAACACGACAATTTGAAGAGACGAGTATAAACATTTCTCCAAACTTGCATTTCCACAGAGGAGAAATGCTGACTGGTGGGTGAGTTTGATTTAGGAGAGAGCGAGTTAACGTTGAGCATATTCCCTGCAGGGCCGGTTGTGTGTGAGAGGGAGTTAGGGGTGGGAGATACTGCTAGCTCAGTTATACCTGATGTTTCATGTCGAGTTATGCGTGGGAGGAAGTGCAAGCCCAGTGTCGGGGGGGGGGGGTGTTGCAGAACCATGTGCATGTGTTTTTGGATGAGGGGCAAGTGTTGCTGGTCAAGACGTGTATGGGAGAAAGGTATTGCAGAACATGTGATCCGTCTTTAGAGTATTTCTTGGTGTAATGGTTGTTTACAATTTACACAAAAAGTTGTGTGTGTAGAATTTGACACAATTACTTCATCGTCAAACCTACACCAGTTATTTACAGTTTTTTCTGTGTTCCTTCGCTGTGTCTAGTTTCCATCCATGCTCCGTCTTCCTCCTGTTTGAGTCTTTTGGGCATTGTTTCTTTGCGGCCTTATCAATTTCCTTGACTCTTTAATCTTCCATTGTGATATCTCCTTTGTTTATCTTCTCCTGGGTGGCGATGCTCAGATCCCTCATTCTTTCCTCGTAGCTTAGGTCCTTCAACTCAGGATCGAGACTTCTGGCATATCTTTGGACCTTATCACTAAATCTTTTGCAGCAGGATATTCATATATCTGTGTGCCATATATATGTTAAATGCTAAGCTACATTCTTGCTCTCGCATAGAACTTGGAAAGCTCTAGTGTTCAAATTTGTGTAAGTAAATATTTGCCATTTTGGCATATTAATTATTTTGTTAAGGTATGCCCTTTGGTATTAAAAAAGCATTTATGTCTACTTTCAAATTCTCTCTCTCTCTCTCTCTCTCTCTCTCTCTCTCTCTCTCTCTCTCTCTCTCTCTCTCTCTCTCTCTCTCTCTCTCTCTCTCTCTCTCTCTCTCTCTCTCTCTCTTCCTGGTACCAGAATCTGTCTCCCCTTCTCTGTGTGTGAGGTTTCAGCTTTAACACTTTATCGAAGCTTTTATTAAGCACTTCATCTGGACAGATCACCAGGTCGTTTACGGTCATCTTCCGCCTGATGTGAGGAAACCTGGATACGATGTGAGGTGCAGTGTGTTAGCTTGTTGTACCTGCGGGATCGAGCTCTTAGCTCTTGGACCCCGCCCTTCTCACCGTCGGTTGTCCAATGTACCAACTTCCGACCTATTTTTCCTGTATTACATTTACAACATAACTTTCAAACACGCGCACATCCCCTGGACGCAGCCAGTAGCAGCTGTCTAACTCGCAGGTACCTATTGACTGCTAGGTGAACAAGGGAAGTTAATAGGTAGCTGGGAGTGTGTGTGGGGTGAACAGGACAGTAAACAGGTCATACCTGTCTGTGTGTGTGTACTCGCCTAATTCTACTCACCTAGTTGTACTTGCGGGGTTGAGGTTTGGCTCTTGGCTCCCGTCTCTCAACCGTCAACCAAGACCTCTCGGTATAGGTTCCTGAGCCTATTGGGCTCTGTCATATCTAAGTACACTTGTAACTGTGTATGGAGTCTGCCTCCCCAAAAAACCTCCCTAATGCATTCCATTCATTAGCCACTCTGACAGTAAAAAAATCTTTCGAATGTCTTTATGGTTCATTTGGGCACTCAATTTCCACCTGTGTCCCCTAGTGCGTGTGTCCCGTGTGTTAAACTATCTTTGTCTACCTAATCAATTCCTTTGAAAATCTTGTGTGTGTCTTGATCTTGATCATGTTCCCCCACTAACATTCTTGTCTTCCAACGACGTGAGGTTTAATTCCCGTAGTCTCTCCTCACAGTTCATGTTCCTCAGGTCGGCCACTAGTCTGGTGGCAAACCTCTGAACCATGTTGACCAGACCACACACTAGAAGGTGAAGGGACGATGACGTTTCGGTCCGTCTTGGACCATTTTCAAGTCACAATTGACTTGAGAATGGTCCAGGACGGACCGGAACGTTGTCGTCCCTTCACCTTCTAATGTGTGGTCTGGTCAACATACTTTAGCCACGTTATTGTGACTCATCGGCGGCCTCTGAACCTTCTCCAACTTAGTTTTATGCTTGATGAGATATGAACTCCATGCTGGAGCTGCATACTTCAGGATTGGTTTGACATACGTGTTATACAAGGTTCTTAATGATTCCTTATTGAAAAGTCTAATGGTCGTTCTTATGTTGGCCAACCTGGCATATGCCGCTGATGTTATCCTTTTGATGTGTGTGTGTGTAAATGCTATCGAGACATTATAATAATAACATGTATTCTAATATTTAATTGCTCGAAACACTGTGCGTATTAGTGACTTTAGGCATTGTATGTACCAGCTCTCTCTATAAACCCAACATTATGTTTGTAACTCATCTTCCATGTATGTACATTTACCTGAATAAACATTTAGATTTCGAGTTTGATTTAGCTGGGAAATGAATATACAAAAGTATTAGAAACATGCGAAAATCTACCGAAGGGTTAGTTAGCTCTTAGTAATATATGAAGGATTAATGTGTACGGAGCGGGGTGGAGCAGCTGATCTCTCCTCCAAGCATCCTTGAGTAGCAGGTCGTATAAGAGGCGACTTCTGCTCTCAGTTGCCTTGAACTGTGAAAAGGTTAAACAGGCCAAAACTCCTCTCCCAAGGGTCCTGTCAAGTGAAAGACTCCGGCATTTTATCGCGTTGTTTAAAATTCTTGGCGAGTCTCTGCTGGCTGGGTGGAAGAAGGTGACGCCTCCTGACCTGACAGCAAACAAAACTTTGCTGGATTTCGGTGTAATTTTTAGGCTGTTACAGAGTTCGCGTGTTGGGTGGCGCCGAGGTCGAGCTGAAGGACCTGAGTGTTTACCCACATTCTCTGTGTTTGGTCGCGTTTTCCAGCTGAGCGGCTTCTGCGTGGTCCTCGTCTGTGGCACGCGATGACACACACACACACACACACACACACACACACACACACACACACACACACACACACACACACACACACACACACACACTTACGACATGTCTACATGAGTTGAGTCCAATATCTCGATGTTCGCGCATAACGCGAAATTAATAAGACGAATTGTGACAGATGAGGACTGTAGGATTCTCCAAAAGGACTTTAATAAGCTACAGAGATGGTCAGAGAAATGGATACTGGAGTTCAACACGAGCAAGTGTAAAGTTAAGGAAATGGCACTAGGTGACAGGAGACCTAAGGGTCAGTACTCAATGAAGGGAAACTATCTTCCTGTGGTGATTCGAGAAAGGAGACCTGGGAGGGGACGTAACACCTAACCTAACTCCTGAGGCGCACATAAGTCGAATAACGAAAGCAGCGAACTCTACCCTAGCAAAAGTTAGAACGTCATTCAAAAACCTAAGTAAGGAGGCATTCAGAGCGCTTTATATACTGCCTACGTGAGACCAGTCGTAGAATATGCAGCCCCATCATTGAGCCCCCCACCTAAAAAAAACACATTAGGAAACTGAAAAAGGTTAAGAAAATTGTGACGAGACTAGTTCCGGAGTTGCATGGGATGGGGTATGAAGAGCGACTGAAGGAACTGAACCTGATGACGTTAGATAAAAGGAGGGAGTGGGGAGATATGATAGCAGCATTCAAAATAGTGGGATTGACAGAGTGTAAATAGATGAAATGTTCACACGGAATACCAACAGAACAAGGGAACATGGGATGAAGCTGGAAACTCAGATGAGTCATAGAGATGTTAGAAAGCTTTATTTTAGTGTGAGTGAGAGTAGTGGGGAAATGGAATGAACTAAAGTAGCACATTGCGGAAGCAAACACAATTCATAGCTTCAAAACTAGCTATGATGGAGGAGGAGGACAAGAGTGATTGTTTTAAACAACCAAAGGCTAGAAAAGCGGGGTCCAAGAGCCAGCGCGCGATCCTGCAGGCACCAATAGGTGAGCGCGCACACACACACACACACACACACACACACACACACACACACACACACACACACACACACACGAACTCACGTTCCCCCCTCCCCCCCCCCTCTCTCTCTCTCTCCCGCTCTCTCTCTCTCTCTCTCTCTCTCTCTCTCTCTCTCTCTCTCTCTCTCTCTCTCTCTCTCTCTCTCTCTCTCTCTCTCTCTCTCTCTCTCTCTCGCTCTCTGGCTCTCTCGCTCTCTCTCGCTCTCGTTCTATCCCACATTTCTCCCTCCATCACAATCTCTCCCCCTTCGGCCCTCCCTCCCTCCCTTCCTTCTCTCTCCCAGCGGACAGAAGGTGCTCTAGCTTCAACAGATTCAACGTTGATTATGGACGTAAAATCCCTTTTAACACTAATCGACAGTCAAACCATTTTCTACTTCAAGTTGATTCTGAATAGGAGCCAATCCGTCCTAAAGTGGGGGCACGGGGATTGAGCCCATCCTCCCTATGACACTCGCATACAAATCACAAATCCCTAATGCAAAATGTTTGCGAGGCTAGCGACAAGCATCTGACCTCCAACCTTGAAAAAACAGCGTTATTGACGTACAATCCATGTTACTGGCGTTGAATCAACGTTATGGACACTGCATTAACGTTAACTACGTTGATTGAGCGTCGATAACATCCGGGAATTCGGCTTGAAAACACTCTATTGAAAATGAAACCCACATTTCGAACTTGGAAGGAGTCGTTGGATATCGTAATAGGAACCAATCCTACTTAAAGACGGTCATTGGTAAGACCCCAAATCACCCTATATGACCCTTCTCCATACAATCATAATTCACCTTGGAAAGGTGTGCGAGACTAACCGCGACCGTCTGGCCTCCACTCTCGAACAGTCAGACACAGACATCCTCCCTTATATAGTTATACGAACACACTAGATGGAGGTACCTGACGATGCTTGGGTCGACCCAGGTACCAAAAGGTACCTACTTGTCGTCGACCAGTCTGAAATGGACTAGATGATATCTAGTCCATTTCAGACTGATCGACGACAAATACCTATGCTGGGACTTGAACCTCCGCCCGTGCGGTGCAAAGCCGAGTGCTGTACCGCTGTACCACCAACTTACAGAAGCATGGAAGAATCTTTATGAACACATTCACCCGCCATGCCCGAGTGTATTCCGGTTATGTGGTCAACTATTTCATCTAGCCCGGGTTAGCAAGGGCATTTGGATCTTTCAAGTATTTCAAGTGAGGCATGTGTACTATTCAGGTTTATCATTTGATATGTCTATGTTCTCTGGCTTAAACCTGGCCTAGATGAAATAGTTGACCACATAACCCGAATGCACTCGGGCATGTGGTTGAATGTGTTTATAAAGACTCTCCCCTGCTTCTGTAGGTGGTGGTACAGTGGTACAGCACACGGTTTTGCATCACGCGGGTGGAGGTTCTAGTCCCAGTGGGCATTTGGAACTTAAAAGTATTTATTTATATGTTTATATGAATATATATGTTCCCAAAACATAACATGTTTACAGGTTCCCATGTAAACATATATATTCATATTTATATGAATATATATGTTTACAGGGGAACCAGTAGTGATTTACAGGTTCGCCTGTAAATCAGTATAAATTCTATGATCCCTCCAGGGTTCAAACTTGTTAGGCCAGGGATCATCCCACTGGCTTCCACAGTGCTCAGGCCACTCCACCAGTGATTGCCAATAAGTGTTCGTTGGTCTGCAACTGCAGTGCTGTCACACTACGTCCATGACTGACCAACACTCATTGATCCATATTGGCTGCAGTTTTTCCATCATATCCTAGCACAAGCCGTTGACTGCGGTGAGCAAGCAAGTGTTGAGACAATTCTTGAATGGTCCCCCAAGCTGTCAGGGCGATCATTGGTGGAATGGCTGTGTTAGTGTGCCTGCCAGTGTGCCCATCTCTGACTTCACAGTTCGAATCTTGGTGGGAACATAAGAGTTTATAATGATTTACAGCTTCGGGACCATTTTAGATCGCATTAAATTACCGAATCATTTACAATAATTGGGCATCAAGGATATTTTTTGTTACGTCTCTGGAATTACTTTACATTACCTAAGGAATTCACATGATGCATAAAATATTATAATTGTTACTTTAGGTACTGCGGTTGTACCCCACCAGATGAACTGCTAACACAGCATATATGTATTTTTTTAATTAATGTGATTAGGAGGAAACAGGATCAAAGTCAAAATCCAAAAGAAAAGCAAAATTAATTAAATAAAACTAACACAAAACTTTTCACCTGCAAGACAGCTGTCTTGTACACGTGTAATAAAGATATAAACAAATTAAACTAAAAGCTTAAACATAAATTTTAACTCAATGACCCGGACAACAGAATAACCAGGGACAAAAATATAAGTTATTTTCCCAAAACCCACAAATCTTACCAAACTGCCGGAGCAGTTTATTATGACCTGTGGAATAGTTCAACCTTTCACCGACGAGCGTCCAAAAGTCGACTGAATTTTTGGTGAGTATGTCGGTACATGACGTCATCTCTCCCTCTTGGAGCGTGGGAGGCGTGACTCCAAACTACTCGTCCCGGTAGTTACATGGTAAGCCATAGCAAAGGCAGAGAATGAAAGTCAAACATTCGATGACCAGCGGTGACTGGAAACGATGGCCAAACCCTGTGTGGTTTGGTTATGGTTTCCGGTTAAGTAAACCTCGTATAAGTATCTCAAGTCATGAGAGCGGTTTACTTCTTTTCTGGATAGAACTCAATCAAGACTGCGGTCTCGTGTTGCTTATTTATTTACGATAGAAAATGGGTTATACTGCCACTTAATTACATTTGCTGTATTGAGCTAGTCCTAAACCTTTTCATAATTCAATACATAACCATCTAGACCACTCGGGCTCGAACTCCTGCCTTGCAAGAGGCGAGATCATTGCTATACCGACCAGCCTGAGTTGGAGGGGGGGGGGGGAGGGAGGGTGGAGGGTATGAACCAGCTAGAAGACAATTCTTATCCGGTTACACATAAATACGAAAGAAGTAAATCCCTAGGAGCTGAGAACACAGGCAAGGCTAACATAATGCTCAATGAATCTGTCATATTTATTAACACTGAATCGCGTTAAATGTGGGTCCTTCAGAGAGCTCAGCTTTATAGCGCTTTATGGTATTCTGCATATATGTAAATATATGTAAATATCACTCCCACTTTCTGACCGTTTTCTGAAATACTGCCCAACAGATGTCGGCAGCTCTTCTCTCACAGAGTAAATATATCTACATATTTGTCTGTTTGCGTGCGCTTCCTATTGTGTGTGTACAATATTTACTTACATGTGCGGAACACAGCCTCAAGTTTTTTTTTTACCATCAAATCATATCAGATGCGATGCGACCAAATTTCACGTATTGTTCGTGTCTATGGGAAGAGCAATGTACAAACTTCAATGTACATCAGCCATGATTTTTCTTTTAATAAAAAAAATCAAGATGCTGAATAATCTTTATGCAGTGTTCAGGCGATTTTGGAAACAATATTACAACTCATTTGTTCATCCATTATAAAGCTGGGGAAGCAATATATATGGTGTAATAATCACCAGTTTAATATGGATACGACCATCGCTTTCATCATATCCTCACGATAGAGAAAACTTTTATATGTGTACATATATTGGTCGCAGACAGAGAAATCACCTATTGAAGCATTACAAACAGGGTTAATGCACAATTTTCTTTGGAATAACCAAGATACGGTAAAAGACTTTCATTAGATGACGAAAGCTCTCAAACTAAAATCTTCCTGCTCAAAATCCTTTGAATTTGTTACTTATTTAAATTCAATGTTTTTGTTCGAATTGATCTATTGGTCATATCATTTGATTGCAAATTCATTTGATCAGAGATATACTACTACGCATTCACCATAAGACAATTGTTTTACCTGGTGAGATTGTTTCTTCCATCAGATCCACAATTCCAGCTGGATAAATCTCTCCCAAAAATTTGACTATGCAATTGCTGTTTGTTCTTAGGTATTCCTATCACATTTTAGAGATAGGGAACCTGAACTGGCAATTTCTAAGATAAAAATTATTGAACGTTCATGTCTTGGACGGCATAAAACATCTATGTGTCTCGGACGAACAGGACATCAATTTCTAATGGACGTAATTGGACATTCATTTCCCTTGAACAGTATTTGACATTCTCATGGACGGAATAGGACATACAGTTCTCTTGGACAGAGAAGGACATCTATTTCTCAGACACAATCTCCTAAAACGAGGATTGATATGAGTGAGGACCTGGGGTAATGATTCAGCGACTGGTAGTAACAATGGATCACCCTGGAATTTGCAAGAGCTATTGATGGTAAATCCACGGATTTCAGGCTCTCGGTATTGTTATACAGGCCACTTGTACCTTGGAAATTACCTGTGTTCGCCAGTGTGAAGGCCATTAACGCCTTCGCTAATGTATTGCATGTAGATGTCGTTTTCTTCAATGAAGAAACACTGTGTCGCCTTCAATATGTTTTTGTGTCTATGAAAAAGGGTGCCCTGGAAAAAGACGCGAATGCTACCTAAAACGTCACTTGCTCATGCATACACCTGACGCATAATAATTTGTTTAATGTTTACATTGGAGATGCGAAAATATGTGCATTCAAGGCACGAAATCCCTTCGATTGCATTAAAATAGTTTCTTTTTTGTTTGATATTAAGTATTCCTGTGAAGACACTCGTCTTAGCATATTACAGGGGAGTAATTTTAGAACTGGTTAGATAGCGGCTTTCAGGTTAGGAATGTTAGGATTATCCAGACATTGTCGTCCAGTGAAGGAGTGTTATGTATGATTATAAATCATCTTCCAGGTAAACAAAAATTATGATTATTTAGACAGCAACTTCCATGGGAGAAACGTTATGAGTAATTAGACAATATATTCCAGGGAAAGAATTTTATAACTGGTTATGCGGCAACTTCTGGGAAAGGAAAGTTAGGACCTGTAAAGACATTTTGCAAAATTTATGGCGTTCTATTTGGTGTGATTAGATGATATTTATTAAGGGAGGTATGCTAGAAATGGTTAGAAAGGATCTTTCAGAGAAGAATAAATAAAAAAATATCGCAAATTATTTCCCCAGACACTATTGAGAAAATTTGCAAACTTGAATGCGTTATAAAGTTGTGTTTATATTAAAATTATATTTTTCGTTGTTTAAATGTGCATAAATTTTATGATAAAAAATGTCAAATGAGTCAATGTAGAAGGAAGAGGTTGTCATAGACTCGAACATGTTACGCAGGCAGGCGAAAATGTATCGGTAAATTCCCTAGTATTAAAAGAGACATGGAAGGGCAAGTTCCCAATATGCACAGCACAGAACTAAATAATGGAGCGAAATATATGGTAGAAAATGCAGACAGTGTAGAGTCGAGGTGCCATAGACGCGATCGCAAGATACTTTCTGAACATTAGAGAGCAACAGCTCTTCTCCCAACAAATATAAGAAATATTACCGGACCAATAGAGCATGTGTTCAAAAAGCAGGTATATAAGTTCCCGCTCGAAGTGCTAGACAAACCGGGTTGTATCGGGTATATGTGGGTCGACGGGCCTGCTCCATGCAACAGCCTGTTGGATCAAGTTATCAAAAGTCAAGCCTGGTCCCAGGCCGGGCTTGGGGAATACAGGAACTCCCAGAACCCTTTACATGTATACTCCAGTATTGGTGTATAGAATGAAACCGGCCGGTGTAGGAGAGTTCTGTAAGCTGACGAATTAGCTAACCACTGATTTCCCATTGCAATCAGTGTAATGGGAGGCAGAGAAAGCGTTTAAACTGCTCTCTACATAATAGAAATTGCACAACAAACAGTTTTAAGTACATATTCTCGGAAAGCAACATTTATGTTTAATAAACCAAAGTGAAATAGTTAAATGCTATCTTTGGCGACAGCTTATCTCTGAACTTGTGTAAAAATTTCTCTCTGATCATATATATTTGTTCTAAAATACAGTGTTACATCAATCATTATTCATTTGAAGGTAAATATAACATCGTGTTGCTTTAATATAAAATACAGCAAAACTGCCAAGGAAATGTACCTTTTGAAAACATACCTTCTTTAAGATACGACTGTAAAACCACCTCCAGTTCTTCCTAGCTGGACCTTCCTACTAGAACCGAATCTACCCAAATTTTGACTAGACTAATCTAATCTAACCTAAGTTAACGTGACCAAACAAAACCAAGCCTTGCTTACCCCAATAAAATTTAAGTTAGCATTAGTTTATTTAGAATAGGTTAGCTAAACCTACCCTAACCTAACGTAATCTAACTTAATTTACCCAATCCTAACCTGAATTAATGTAACCAAACTTTACCTAACTTAACCTAGCCTTTCTTTATTAAAGGAACCTTAATATAGCCAAACCTAACCTAGTCTACCCTACCCTAACTTAACCAGACCAAACAAAACCAAACCTAGTCTACCCATAACCTAATGTAACGTAACCTAGCATAACCTAACCGAGCCGAATTAACCAAGGCAATTGGGATGCTAGGTTGTATAAAACACTTAATTTCCTGTACTATAAATGATAAATGAATGAAAATGATTCGTTCTTCTTATAACAAGAAATCTTACTCTTCTGTTCTCGTTTCCTATTCAGTTATTGCATTATGTTATGACACCTTAATCAAGCAGTGATGGAAAAGCAGAGTAGGAAAGCCACCTCTGAATCCTTTAACTCAGGAAACTAACCGAACTGCTGGCTGCTAATACCGAGGATCGCAAGTAGAACGACTTGCAGAGACAAATGCCAGAAATAAATTAATAACACCGGGCACATTTACTTCATAACTGACAATGGATAACTAAGACAAGGATTATTGCGGATTTACGTTATCAGTGTATCACAGGATATCAACAGGATATCATATCCCAAACAATTCCTCCAATTCAATCATTGGCACTCCTGTTTTCAATTAAATAATAATAGTTTATTATTAGTTTAATTAGTTTAAATTAATTAATTAAACTTTAATAGTTTAGGGATTGAGTAAAAGTCTAAGAAAAGTCACCATTCTACTCGGGTGAACTTAGTCTACATAACACAACTTATTTACACAAAATACACCATGACAAGTTATAATCATATAATAAAATTATCTCAAAGGAATTATTCACTGCAGCTAGTTGTTACTAAGTAAATCTAAAACTGAACAACATAGGTACAGTAGGCAACGAGCATCTTAAGCTGTGGACAAAGTGGATAAAGGTGTCGTTATTAAAAAAACAGTCACTAAGGATTAGGCAAAATTAAAATCTCAAGAGACTGACAACAATCGAATAACCAGAGTGGGGTAACTTCTTATCGTTATCATCAACAAGCAACAAGTCACTGGACTAAACACTTTGCCCTCACCAAAAAATTAAGTCACAACTGGACTGGAAAAGTCAAAACTTCTCTCAAAAGTTAGAGTACAAAATGACCAAATCCCCCCAAAGGAAATATTCAACGCGTCACTTCACGAGAGCTACAAATAGAAAATACAGTAATATAAACTGATAACTGAAAAAAAACACTAGTCCACGAATAATCAACATCTTACCTTACAAAGTCTAAACTAAAACTGTTTAATACAATGACTCACCAGAGCACAGGACAGTCCGTTTGAACTTAACCAAATCACCGAGAACTGTCTCCACAAGTCAACTAAACAATACCAACTTTAAAAAAAAACCTGCCCGCTCGGGGGTAGTAGAGAGTTCACTTTAAATGCACTTGAGTAAAGAATGTTAAACTCTTGAACATATGCAGATGTTCTACGCAAACAATACAAATAATACAATATATATATATATATATATATATATATATATATATATATATATATATATATATATATATATATATATATATATATATATAATATTCTTCATAATACCAGACAATAAGCCGTGGTGTTCCATAATAATCTTTTGAGTCCACCGTACTTCTGGCGAGAATGATCATGCATGAGGCGTTATATTTTATGGTTGTTTATACAGATGAATTATTTTGAGGGCCATACAACGGCCAGCAGCCCAGGTCGTCATACACTGACCTGCTGCAGTTGTTTTATACACAGGGTGTGTATGGAGGGTCAACGTTTCTTATAGCGAAAAGATAGAAATTTCCTGTCACAGTTCATTATGACAAGGAAAAAAATCCCTATGGTGAGGATATCAACCGATTGAAAAGCAAGTGATATATGAAGCATTTGAAGTAAGTCGGAGGAAATATTTTCCAAAATATACGACATTGGAAACTGCAAGTAGTAAGGGGGATGCTCAACGTTCATAGCCCTCCATTGACTGAGGGGGGGGGGGTGAAGGGAACCATTCCCCCAGTGATGGAGAAAACACACTCATCCCTCTCTTATGGGAGCGAGCGGAGTTGGCTGACAAGCAGATAACTCCCTCAGAGGGAGGGAAGGTTTAAGTTTTGCCCCGAGGGGCGAGTTTATTGGGCAGCGCCACTCATCCTGTGAGTGGACACACCGTTATAGCAGCTTGTTCAACATCCCCCAATAGGAAGAAAACCCGCTGGGTTGTTCATCCTGTCACTTGTACCCAGACACAAGAGGGAAAATGTGAGGGGGGAAAACCCCCCATTCACTTCCCTCTAAGGGAGAGGAAGTATGGGGGGGGGGGAGAAAGAGGGGGGGGGGGGTTATTAACCACGGGCATCTCGCCAGTTCCCGGATCATTGCGTCCTCCACCTACAACGACGACCAATTTGCTTAACGGAACATTAGAGTCGACTCATAATGGCCACTTTCCGAGCCCTCGGCCGGCCAGAGGCACATTGTTGTCAATTGAGTCCACAAACGAGACAGCTACTGGAAGATGCGAGCGTAGTGGGCACGATGCGACTCTTGGAGTGCTTAAGCTACTTGCTGATAACGTCCTAAATACCGCTTACCAAGCGGCTCAAAACTGTTTATTGGACATTATATACGACCAGAAGAGGAGACCGCAAGAGCTTAATTTTGGGCATTATTCTAGATTAAAGAATATTACAAATATTTTAATAGAGTTGTTATAAGAAATTAAGTTATAAATATTTTATAATGTTGTACTATTACCTATATTATTATTCAACAATAAATGAGGGTGCAATTTGCTCTGTCTTGGTTTGAGTATAGTCTCAACTTTCCGTAGAGATCAATGCAATATTTGAGGGGCCTGACGGTTGAGTGGACTTAGGGTTCGTAGTCCTAAGAGTCCGGGTTCGATCCCTGGCGGAGGCAGAAACAAATGGGCAGAGTTCCTTTCACCCAGGTGAACATGAGCATCAGGGTGAAAGAAACTCTGAAACTCAGTAAATAGGTACCTGGAAGTTAGACAACTGCTACGGGCTGCTTCCTGGGGATGTGTGAAAATTAGAATTAAAAACTTGCTCTAAACGCTATGCTTGTGAGTGGTACAAGAATGTAAAAACTCTTGTATATATAAATAAAATCAATAAAAATAAAAATTAAACTCGCAAATATTTTTAACTCATTAATATCTTTGGATATATAAATGGGTGTGCTGTGAGTGAGCAGCTTTGGATATATAGGTGTGTATATGTGTGGTGTATATATACACACCACACAGGTGTGTGTATATATACAAGTGTGTAACTTTGCATGTTGATAGCGAAGGGTGAAGAACCCATCAGGAGAGAGACTAAAACGACCCCACTCAGTGTCTCTCTGAATAGCGAGCTCCGGCAATGAACCCAACACATTCACGTCAGCGAAACAACGATGATATTTTCGCGTAGGGAAAATACGCGAAAATATTACCCTACGCTAACACCACTCCTGCTGTTGTTATTGTTGACACCAACGTCAAGGTTATTAACAACACTATCATTCCCACCATCATTATTATTATTGAGTTTGTTGTGGCGAAACTTTTTCTTAATCGTATTTTGGTAATCAAATTCAAATTTATAATTGGTGTCGCTACGGTCTGTAGATATGCTTTCTAAAAATAAGTATGTAAGGGAGCTTTATAAGGCAGTAATGGGGGTAGAGACCGCAATGGTAACGTTGATAATGGTAATAATACCAATAGGAATAATGTACTTAATGGTGTTTGTGATAAATTGTAATGATTGAAATGTATCATATTGCTGGAGAGACTGGTCGTGGCTTTTTGTAAAAAAAAAAAAAAAAAGAGTTGAACACAAAAAAGCAGTAAAAAAAAAATTGGTAATTATAATGCCATTGCTAGCCATTGTTGGGACTTGAATCATAGGAGGAATTAATAGTAGAATTGTAAATAACATCTCAAATTAGAGACGCCTAATAGAAGGAGTAATTATAGATGCTGCAGGGGCAGTAAAGTGGAATAATTATTTTAGTAAAGTAGATCCTATTAACCGTAAAATTATTCTTTAGGAACCAAAACTAACTAATCTAATTCACATAAGCACAGACCTTGTGATTCCCAGATTAGGTATGTTGATTCACCGAACCCCTGCCCAGAGTTCCCAGATGTCAGGATAACTGACCATTCTTCTGAAACTTCGACATCCCTTGGCGAGTCCATGTCGAGACCTTGGGGTGTCCCTGAGGAGTCCCTGGGGACCATAATCACAACGTCTAATGAGGGACGCCGAGTGAGGCGCTCTGCCAGATTTATAACCGCATACTCCCAGAATCTTGTTAAATCATATATAAATGTAGAAAAGTATCCAATAGTTCAGGTAGAATCCACAAGGTCTTCCCTGAATGCCCTTAATTCTCTTCTCTGAGGCTTTGGGTCCCCTACAATTGCACCAGAGGCCGTACCGCAATTACAAATTAATATAATATTAATAATAGTATAAGGATTATTACAAAATCATGCCTCTAGATAGCAAAAAGCAAAACAAACAAAACAAAATAATATAAATACGCGCACAAAAACCTTCGTCGTGCTAGGGAGGCAGGAGAGTGTCTCCACGGACTCGGGTCTCCTCTGCCTCACTCAGCCCTTGTCAATACTAAGCCATGTTGTTGGTCTCTTTGTGACAAGTAAACAGCTTGTTATTGCTGAGATCAGTGGGCCGTGAACCTGCAGCGCCAGAGCAGCGTGCCACTTGCGACGCTTTAGCACAACAAGAGAGAGATGAGTAGGACTTCCCCGGTGGCATGTGTGTGCTTTGCTGAGTCACCAACAAGAATTCCTGCATGGGTGAAATGTCTTTCATTGTGACGGACAGCTAGAGAGAGAGAGAGACTATTTACGCTGACGAAATTGTGTTAGCAATGGCAATGTGTCCGCATGTAGGCTTCAGTTATTATAACCATTTAAGAACGTAAGTCCTGCGTTCGCTATTCAGTTTTGATGAAATTTCGGTGGAAATGTTTGTGTGTTGGGACATGTGAAATGGGACTGCTTTTGAATGACTATTGAGCCGTTGTGACTATGAAAGATATTTGTGTAGTGGAATGTTTTCTAAGTTTATCCGTAAAGCCAGGATTAATGAAGCTTTTGTACACAACGTGACACTAGACGCGCAACGTACACCAGGGGAGCTGTACATGAACACCACCAACGTACACCAGGGGAGGTGTACATGAACACCACCAACGTACACCAGGAGAGGTGTACATGAACACCACCAACGTACACCAGGAGAGGTGTACATGAACACCACCAACGTACACCAGGGGAGGTGTACATGAACACCACCAACGTACACCAGGGGAGGTGTACATGAACACCACCAACGTACACCAGGGGAGGTGTACATGAACACCACCAACGTACACCAGGGGAGGTGTACATAAACACCAACGTACACCAGGGGAGGTGTAGACGAACACCAGCGTACACCATTGGAGGTGTACATGAACACCACCAACGTACACTAGGGCCGTCTGTAGGACTACAGAACTGTCAACAACAGTGTACACAACTTGTAGTAAACCAAACAAAACCTTTCGAATGAAAGCAATATATATATATATATATATATATATATATATATATATATATATATATATATAAAGAACCATCAGCGATACTAAATATCTATATACCTGACTATTGACAACATTGATCACTACATTCACGTGTTTCTATAGTGAGTACTGTTTTCATGCTCTATTTCTTAACTCTATCAAATATATACAGTATAAAACAAACTGATATCAAACGTACCTTTTTTAATTATGCCCTCGCGGCAGAATACAGGGCAGAGTGGCAGACCTTTCATTGTTAATTAGTTTCTCGCGGCAGACATGTGGAATACAAGGCAGACATCAGAGTCCTAGCCATAGTAATCTCCACTGGATCGTATATTCATGAGGTAAATCCCACTCTGCTATACCTGGGTGACTAGCAAGCCGCTCTACTAAATTGCTACCCGCCGAGCGCTCTGCCAAAACTGGATTATAGAAGCATGCTGCTTTTCTAGAGTCGGGAACCTCCATCGCTTGTGTTACAGAGAGCGCCAAAATATATTTAAATCATTGGGAGACAAAGCATAAAACACACATCTCACACACACACACATACACACACATACATATACACATACACATACATACACACACACACACACACACACACACACACACACACACACACACACACACACACACACACACACACACTAAGAAATTTTGAAAAAGGGATTGCAGACAAATGTAAAACAGAACCAGGTCTATTCTATAAATTCATAAACAACAAATTGCAGGTAAAGGATAATATTCAGAGGAAGAAAATGGGAAATAGATTCACGGAAAATGAAAAGGAAATCTGTGAAACATTAAACGAAAAGTTACAAATGGTGTTTTTGTACAAAATGAAATCTTCAGGGAACCAGACACAATAAGGATTCCAGAGAACAACATAGAGCACATAGAGGTGTCTAGAGATGAAATGGAAAAAAATGCTCAAGGAGCTAAATAAGAACAAAGCAGTTGGTCCAGATGGAGTTTCACCATGGATTCTGAGAGTGTGCACCTGAGCTCAGCATCCTCTTCAACTGATTTTTCAGGAATCCCTGTTTACAGGAGTTGTAGCTGACGTGTGGAAAAAGGCTAACATAGTTCCAATCTACAAAAGTGGAAGCAGGGAAGACCCCCTTAATTATAGACCGGTATCATTGACAAGTGTAATAGTCAAAATATTGGAAAAAATAATTAAAACTAAATGGGTAGAACACCTGGAGAGAAATTATATATCAGACAGACAGTATGGTTTTCGATCTGGAAGATCCTGTGTATCGAATTTACTCAGTTTCTATGATCGAGCAACAGAGATATTACAGGAAACAGATGGTTGGGTTGACTGCATCTATCTGGACCTAAAAAAGGCTTTCGACAGAGTTCCACATAAAAGGTTGTTCTGGAAACTGGAAAATATTGGAGGGGTGACAGGTAAGCTTCTAAAATGGATGAAAAATTTTCTGACTGATAGAAAAATGAGGGCAGTGATCAGAGGCAATGTATAGGACTGGAGAAATGTCACAAGTGGAGTACCACATGGTTCAGTTCTTGCACCAGTGATGTTTATTGTCTACATAAATGATCTACCAGTTGGTATACAGAATTATATGAACATGTTTGCTGATGATGCTAAGATAATAGGAAGGATAAGAAACTTTGATGATTGTCATGCCCTTCAAGATGACTTGGACAAAATAAGTATATGGAGCACCACTAGGCAAATGGAATTTAATGTTAATAAATGCCATGTTATGGAATGTGGAATAGGAGAACATAGACCCTACTCAACCTATATATTATGTGAGAAATCTTTAAAGAATTCTGATGAAGAAAGAGATCTAGGGGTGGTTCTAGATGGAAAACTATCACCTGAGGACCACATAAAGAATATTGTGCGAGGAGCCTATGCCACGCTTTCTAACTTCAGAATTGCTTTTAAATACATGGATGTCGATATACTAAAGAAATTGTTCACGACTTTTGTTAGGCTAAAGCTAGAATATGCAGCGGTTGTGTGGTGCCCATATCTTAAGATGCACATCAACAAACTGGAAATGGTGCAAAGACGGGCTACTAAGTGGCTCCCAGAACTGAAGGGCAAGAGCTACGAGGAGAGGTTAGAGGCATTAAATATGCCAAAACTAGAAGACAGAAGAAAAAGAGGTGATATGATCACTACATACAAAATAGTAACAGGAATTGATAAAATCGATAGGGAAGATTTCCTGAGACCTGGAACTTCAAGAACAAGAGGTCATAGATTTAAACTAGCTAAACACAGATGACGAAGAAATATAAGAAAATTCACTTTCGCAAACAGAGTGGTAGACGGTTGGAACAAGTTAGGTGAGAAGGTGGTGGAGGCCAAGACCGTCAGTAGTTTCAAAGCGTTATATGACAAAGAGTGCTGGGAAGATGGGACACCACGAGCGTAGCTCTCATCCTGTAACTACACTTAGGTAATTACACATACACACACACATACACACATACACATACACACAAGGGGCCTGGTGGATAGCGCGCAGGACTCGTAATTCTGTGGCGCGGGTTCGATTCCCGCACAAGGCAGAAACAAATGGGCAAAGTTTCTTTACACCCTGAAAGCCCCTGTTACCTAGCAGTAAATAGGTACCTGGGAGCTAGTCAGCTGTCACGGGCTGCTTTCTGGGGTGTGTGTGTGGTGTGGAAAAAAAAGTTGTTAGTAAACAGTTGATTGACAGTTGAGAGGCGGGCCGAAAGAGCAAAGCTCAACCCCCGCAAAACACAACTAGGTGAATATACACATACACATCACAATTTCCACCTGTGATGGAAATTAGGTGAGTACAATTTGATGAGTACACACACACACACACACACACACACACACACACACACAGTAGTAGTCCTGTACTACAGACTATTCCCCCTGCAAAGTTGGCTC
>NC_091150.1:51385510-51403010 GCF_040958095.1 Procambarus clarkii | reverse complement strand
CTTGCCTCAGGAAAACGTCACCATTGAATGGCGTGCAACCCGCCAGTCAATGGTCTTAAAAATAACGTCACTTTTCGCTCGTATGCTCGCTATGGCTAAATTTGGACGTAATTTGAAATGAAATCGACTCACAAAAGCGACGTACTGTCCCGTTTTCTGTTTGAGTCGTCCGGCTTACTCAGTAAGGTTAGGAGAGGGAACATTTAATTAACGTTTTTCATAACGTTTTGAAACTTTATGAGAATTTCCTGCCCACCTAACCTATCAGAGGACCCGTAACTTATTGTTGAAAAGAATTCCAAATTTATTTATTTTTTTTAATTTTCATATTACGTCCACTTTCGGCCATACGGGCAAACGGCCAAAAGCGACGTTATTTTTAAGAGGACAGGTTCGTTTTACTCGATGCATGCGAAGGTGTTAATTAAAACATTATAAGTGAGCACACTTAAAAGAATATAGCTTTTAAATTACACGCTCAGAAGTATAGCTTGTCAAGTATATGCACAGAAGAAATGCTTTTCTGAAACACACACACACAATAGATGGATAGATGGATAGATATTTCACAACAAACTCGGAAAGGAATTCGACAACATACTAAAAAAAACGAGAATGTTTTGTATAAAGTTGAAGACCAGACACCTGGGGCTAGCCACACCCAGAATGACTGAGAGAATGGTCTATGGTTCGGATTGAACATAGGTTAATGAGGGTCGCCAAAGTTGAAAAGGGAACAAAGTGTCAGGGTCATATTCAGACCCACACGACGATTTTTAGCACTGCCCGCCAGCTGCACAGCTAAATATTTTTGAAAACTAACATTTCAGCAAAATAATTATATGTACCATTATTCACTGATCTCGGGAAAATTAAAGGAATTTTCCTGCTATTCATAATTTGTCTGTAGTGGAACAAAACAAATGATCTTTCCCACAGCTTCCAATGTTTCTCCAGCTCTGCCTCTTAGAGAAAATAGGGAAACTCTTATTTTTTAATATTTAACACCACCCATATTTTCATATGTAGACATGAAGTAACCCAACGATCTCAGGGACCTGTCTATGCCCCCTGGAAAGATTAATGGATAGAAAAAATGAATTGGTAGGTGAATAGATAGATGCAAAGCTAGATGAATTGATATAATGCATAAATAGATGAATCAATGGATAAATGAATCAATGGATAAATGAGTCAGTGGATAAATAAATCGATAGATATTTGGATGGATACATATTTGGATGGGAAGATGGATACATAGATCAATAGTTAGATGTATTTATTGATGGAGGGATACATAGATTAACAGATAGATGAAGGGATATATAGATGAACTGATAGACGGGTGAATAGATAGATGAACTGATAGAAGGATGGATAAATGGGTGGTTAGATGGATTGATGGATGAAAAGATATGTAGGTAGAGAAACGGAAAGTTGGTTGGATAAATAGATAGATGGGAGTCAGGCAGGGTTCCCATCAAGTATATAAATCCATACATATATAAACTGTCAACCATACTACCATGGAATAAACTTTTCACCTGGGCACTACTAATGAGACTCAAACCACTGACCCCATGAGCTAGAGATTGAAGCTCTATGATCCATGCATTGGGAGATGGCTTCTTCAATAACGAATTGCAAAAGCACATATAACAGAAACATAATTGAATCTGCTTTGATACAGATTACAAAAGAAAGTAATTTGAACATTAGCAGTGGTTTATATAACTTAGATTCATTTTTGATAGATCAATTAAAGGGGGATTTGAGTAAGATCATTGGAACACATTTGTCTCACTAATTCATTGTAAACATTTAATATCTTATGCTATTATAATCCATGTGTGGGCCTGTTGGTGGGTATGGATAGGAGCTGCATCGTATGGGCCAATAAGCCTTCAGCATTTCTTGTGCGGCTCATATTTGTGTCCCCCTAATTCCCATTCATTTGTTATTATACCTCACCTCACTCCACCATTCTCTCCTGCCTATTTATGTCCAATGCTTGACCTGTAAAATCACTCCTTCTGAAGATGTATTAATATACGAAAGTACTTAAGGAAATTCCTGTTTCAATTTTCCTCCCTGGTCTGACACTGCCATACACATATAATATTATATATATATATATATATAATATATATATATATATTATATATATATATATATATATATATATATATATATATATATAATATTTTGTGCCTCGAGGCGACTTGTCACCTCGAGGCACAAAAGAAGGTCATCACCAAAGACACCTTACAAGCAGAACTTATTGCAGAAGGATGAAAGATTCGAGGCAACTACAGAAGCACCATACTGTCCCCCGAGCTCAAAGCGGCAGCTAAGAGCCTTCGTAAGAACAAGGAGATAGTTGTCAGGAGAGGTGACAAGTCGCCAATATACGTCATTCTTAAAAAAAAACGAATATCTGGCGAAAATGAACCTCATACTCTCTGACCAAACTAAATTCCAAAGGGTAACGAAGGACACTACAGCCGAATTGAAAGCAAAGGTTAACAGATTGATCAAAACTGTGAACGCCAAGAAATCCGGCTCCACCTGCCAAAGATTATTGGGGAATACAAACCTGGGTATGCATATGGAAATGTCAAGACACACAAGCCTGGAAACCCACTTCGGCCAATCATCAGCCAGATAACCACACCCACGTACAGACTGGCAAAGCGACTCAACGGCTTGCTGACCCCTTATGTCCCTTGCGCCTTCAGCCTGAAGTCTCCAAAGAAATTTGTTGACTTACTGCGGGGAACACAGGCCGCAGGGATAAGAGCCTCGATGGACGTAGAATCACTGTTTACCAACGTACCTGTGGATGAAACAATCGGGATGATAGCGGACAGAGTGTATCGTGATCCGGCCTGTACTCCTCTTGACATACCAGAAAACATTCTAAGGAAACTGCTCCAAGCTTGTACTAAAGAGGCACCCTTCTTGAGCCCGGATGGGCACATGTATAAACGAGTAGATGGGGTCGCAATGGGTTCTCCCCTAGGTGTCCTGTTTGCGAACTTCTACATGGGTACCATCGAGCAAAAAGTCTTAGTCGACATGAACTTGAAACCGGCCATATACTGCAGGTATGTTGACGACATTTTTACACAGGTACCTGGTGTCAGACATCTGCAGGAGCTAAAAGAGGCATTTGAGCGGAGTTCTGTGTTGCGTTTCACTTACAAGATGGAGAAAGATGGGAAGCTGCCCTTTCTAGATGTAACGTTCATGGAAAGGAGCGGAGGTTTCCACACTGCAGTCTACACTCAGGAAACAAACATAGGAATGTGCCTCAATGCCAACAGTGACTGCCCAGACAGATACAAGAGGAGTGTTGTTAACGCTTATGTCGACCGTGCTCTCAGCCACAGCTAAGGATGGAAGCAAGTCGATGAAGAACTCTGTAGGGTAAGGCAGGTCCAGGTCAACAACGGCTTCTCCAATGGTTTCGTTGAAGACATCATAAGAAGGAAGGTGAAACGCCATGCAACCTCTGAAGAGACAACTAATACAACACCTTTACCCCCTATTAAACTATTTTACAGGAACTTCTTTTCCACAGCTCATAAAACGGAGGAAAGGGTCCTGAAAGATATTGTTGATAGGAACGTTATCCCTACAGACAAAAATCAGAAGATACAATTGACGATTTACTATAAAACCAAAAAAACGGCCATCCTACTCATGAGAAACTCTCCTAAAGCAGAACGCTTTAAAAGAGACCAACGTCGTCTATGCCTTCAAATGCCCACTTGGGGACTGTAAGCCTCAAAGAACTCAGTATATAGGCAAGACAACAACATCTCTTTCCAGGTGATTAACGATGCATAAGCAACAGGGCTCCATTAAGGAACATATAATCTCTTCCCATAACCAGACCATCACCAGAGAAATCTTAGCAAACAACACAGAAATGATCGATAGATACAGCGATAGCAGGCGGCTTGACATCTGCGAGGCACTACACATCAAGAAGTCAACACCAGCAATCAACAGCCAATTAATGCACAGCTATTTTCTACCCACCTCAAGACTCCGCACCAATATAGAAGCATCAAGAAATATGGGTCAATAGGTCCTTTGCAGTTACTTCCATCCTTCCCTTTAATTTACCCAATTTATACCCATTGTTTCGCGTTCTATCTTGTGTTGAAAGTTTTGTTCACCTCATCCAAAACTGTTGTAACATATCACCTCACCCAAATGCGGGTTTATAAGATGAAAGTTGCTTAAATGATAGCATAGAACTCTGTTTAGTGTTTACAGGTTATAGTTGTGTGTGTGTAAACTAAAAGTCTTTGAAAATGTAATAAGTTTTTACGAAACGCGTTCAAGTGTCGTGTCAGACTAGAAATAGAAAGGAATTTTTGAGAATTGATTTTTCAATTACCATCGACAGTGAAAAGAAACATAAGAAATATTGAGAAAACTCGTGTTAGAATTATTAATCTTACTTTTTCGGTCATGTTTAATTATATATGTATATGTATATGTGTATATATATATATATATATATATATATATATATATATATATATATATATATATATATATATATGTCGTACCTAATAGCCAGAACGCACTTCTCAGCCTACTATTCAAGGCCCGATTTGCCTAATAAGCCAAGTTTTCATGAATTAATGTTTTTTCGTCTACCTAACCTACCTAACCTAACCTAACCTAGCTTTTTTTGGCTACCTAACCTAACCTTACCTATAAATATAGGTTAGGTTAGGTTAGGTAGGGTTGGTTAGGTTCGGTCATATATCTACGTTAATTTTAACTCCAATAAAAAAAAATTGACCTCATACATAGAGAAAAGGGTTGCTTTATCATTTCATAAGAAAAAAAATATAGTAAATATATTAATTCAGGAAAACTTGGCTTATTAGGCAAATCGGGCCTTGAATAGTAGGCTGAGAAGTGAGTTCTGGCTACTAGGTACGACATATATATATATATATATATATATATATATATATATATATATATATATATATATATTACTATTCTTATAAAGATAATAATTATTTAAATAAAAAACTTTTCAAATTTTCCAATAAGCTGCAGCTCTCTCCTCATCACGAAAGGATTACTGAACTTTTGAGGGCTAACCAGCCAATTAGTTTATGTCAAGAGGATTTATGTATGAATCGTCGTAAAATATTACGAATGCCAGCCATCTGGCGCCAGCTGAGAGCGTCTGTGTTCTCTCCAAGTGCTCCTTCCCAGACAGCTGGTATTGAATGCATTCCTTGTCATAAAACACTATATTAAATCCATCTGGCACCAGCTGGAAACATGTATGTCAATTCCTAGGGTCTTTTTCCAGCCATCTAACACCAGCTGGGGCCCCCGTGTGTCCCTTCCCGGCCAGCTGGCTGGCACCAGATGGGAGCCACTATATTCTAATTACGTAAAAAACGTGAATCTAATCCCAACAGTTTATCAGTTGCAGCTGTCTATTTTCCAGGTCGAGTCTTAGCTCTTGGGTCCTCCGCCATGAGACTCGCAATCTACCGGTTGATCATGCCATTTCAGCGTGCAGTCTATCGAATGGCCTCACTATACCTGCACACAATCAAATACTTACACTTAACATGCGTACAATCAGTTGGTTGACCTCACCCTAATTGCGTACACTATATCGATTCGTCTCACCGTTCCTGTGTACAATCTATCGGTTTGTTTTAGTCTGTTAATAGAGTCAATCTATTAATATACAACTTCCGTGTATTATCACTGGTTGGTTGTACCCACAGCTGGTTGTGGTAGGGGACTGGTTGGTTGTACCCACAGCTGGTTGTGGTAGGGGACTGGTTGGTTGTACCCACAGCTGGTTGTGGTAGGGGTTCGTTAAAAGCGAAGCTCATATGGACCAATGTAAGAAGCTCCATTTATATAAGTGAATCGAATGTAGGCGTAAAATCGTCAAACTCAGACCTAACAGGGGCCTCGTTGGGCCAGCAAGGATCTTGAGAAACGGGATACCCACAGGGAGGGAACAACCCGAGCAAGCTCTTGAGGTTATCTTGAGATGATTTCGGGGCATAGCATACCCCCCCCCCCCCTCTCCGGCCCGGTCCTCGATCAGGCCTCCTTTTTGTTACACATCCCCATGAAAAAACCCATAGCAGCTGTCTAACTCCCCAGGTACCTATTTACTGCTAGGTGAACAGGTGCATCAGGGTTAAACTAGGGACAGATTTTACCCGCGGATCTTAGTATAATTTCTGGTGATCGAAGTATTTCCTTATTAATTAAGCTAAATAATTCTGAAATGTGAATTGAATTATTCCTGATCAAAAAATAATTCAATTTACAATGGGCCAATTTCACTTGCGTTTTGCAAACGTTTCTGTTCAGCTGGCATAGATATCATGGTAATTATCATTTCAAAGCGAATATATTCGCTCGAACTCAAAATAATTTTTAGCAATATCAGTATATCACTGAGGGTGACAGGGAATATATCACAAAGTAATATTTCAGGAACCAGAAATACAAATATGACAGTGAAATATAGCTGGAAAATCGTTAAAGTAAGAAGGAAGTACATGTGTGCGTGTGCGTGTGCGTGTGCGTGTGCGTGTGTGTGTGTGTGTGTGTGGGAGTGTGTGTGCGTGTGTGTGTGTGCGTGTGTGTGTTTGTGTGTGTTTGTGTGTGTGTGTGTGTGTGTGTGTGTGGGAGTGTGTGTGCGTGTGTGTGTGTTGAAAATTATGTGATAAGTAATTTTATTATGATAAAATATGCCTCATCGTCACGACTGATGAGTACAGCAATATTCAAATATAAATATTCCATATAAAGCAACAGTGCTTGTTACCAAAGTCGACGTGTGGTCACTGGTGGGAGACGAGGCATGTCATATTGTTATTGTTTAATTCAAGATTGCAGGACTTAAATCCGTCATTATTATGGAATAACTCATTGAATAGTTCCGATGCGACATTGCGTGTTTTTTATAATTATAATTTACTGCAGTGAACTGCGACCGGCCAAAGGGAAGCTAAATCCTTCAATCACACAATGGTAACCAAATATAAATTGATTCTGCAGTATTGCTCTTGTCTGTATTATAAGCCACATTAATGCATCTCACGGGTGGTTATCTGTCTTGAACCCGATTAATTTTAGAATATTTTGTAGGAATGTTTGAAGGAACTATTTGTACGTAGCTAACTAATATATTCATGCATTATTAACTCCATCCAAGTGTCCCCTCCCTGGAACACCATCCAGGTGTCCTCCCGCCTGGAACACCATCCAGGTGTCATCTCCCTTGAACACCATCCAGGTGTTCCCCCCCTGGAACACCATCCAGGTGTCCTCCCGCCTGGAACACCATCCAGGTGTCCTCCCGCCTGGAACACCATCCAGGTGTCCCCCCCCCTGGAACACCATCCAGGTGTCCTTCCCCTGGAACACCATCCAGGTGTCCAATGTGAACATTATCCAGGTGTCTCCCCCCTGGAACACCATCCAGGTGCGCCCCCCCCCCTCCTGGAAAACCATCCAGGTTTCCCACCCAATTGTACCCAAACACTTGTTGTGCCGTTCGCAAGCCAAACAAAAAATGTGCTTCTAATTATAATATGAGCTTTACTGAGCCGCGCTGAGAACACGTGAAAACTTTTTGTTTTTGTTTGTTCGTGCCGGGTTTTAAGTCTATATCGGCCGCGGGAGAGTCATTAAGTCCCATACATCCGTGCCTTCAACCATCCATGTCTTGAACCATCCGTACCTTCAACCATTAGTGTCTTAACTATCCGTGCCTTCAGTCATCCGTGCCTTCAATCATCCATGCCTTCAACCATCCGTGTCTTTAACCATCCGTGCCTTCAACCATCCATGTCTTGAACCATCCGTACCTTCAACCATTAGTGTCTTAACTATCCGTGCCTTCAGTCATCCGTGCCTTCAATCATCCATGCCTTCAACCATCCGTGTCTTTAACCATCCGTGCCTTCAACCATCCATGTCTTGAACCATCCGTACCTTCAACCATTAGTGTCTTAACTATCCGTGCCTTCAGTCATCCTTGCCTTCAATCATCCATGCCTTCAACCATCCGTGTCTTTAACCATCCGTGCCTTCAACCATCCATGTCTTGAACCATCCGTACCTTCAACCATTAGTGTCTTAACTATCCGTGCCTTCAGTCATCCGTGCCTTCAATCATCCATGCCTTCAACCATCCGTGTCTTTAACCATCCGTGCCTTCAACCATCCATGTCTTGAACCATCCGTACCTTCAACCATTAGTGTCTTAACTATCCGTGCCTTCAGTCATCCGTGCCTTCAATCATCCATGCCTTCATCCATCTGTGTCTTTAACCATCCGTGCCTTCAACCATCCATGTCTTGAACCATCCGTACCTTCAACCATTAGTGTCTTAACTATCCGTGCCTTCAGTCATCCGTGCCTTCAACCATCCGTGTCTTTAACCATCCGTGCCTTCTACCATCCGTGCCTTCTACCATCCGTGCCTTCAACCAATCGTGTCTTCAGTAATCCGTGCCTTCAACCATCCGTGCCTTTAACCATCTGTGCCTTCAATCATCCGTGCCTTCAACCATCTGTGCCTTCAATCATCCGTGCCTTCAACCATCCGTGTGCCTTCAAATCATCCGTGCCTTCAATCATCCGTGCCTTCAACCATCCGTGTGCCTTCAAATCATCCGTGCCTTCAAATCATCCGTGCCTTCAATCATCCATGCCTTCAATCATCCGTGCCTTCAATCACCCGTGCCTTCAATAAATAAGCAAAACTTAATAGTTTCTGAAAAGAGTATAAACATACTCAACGTATACCTCACCAATATAATATACCAGTATATTAAAGTATGGGAGGCCTGGTCGAGGACCGGGCCGCGGGGACGCTAAGCCCCGAAATCATCTCAAGGTAAACACACAATAGAAAACGAAAGGTCTGTTTGATTTAAGTAGCCTGAGGCTTTAAGATTGCCATGGGGCCCTAAATACACCTTTCTCTTTAAGGAGTAATTAGAGCCTTCTAAATACATTTTGCTCCTTTACAACCTTTGAATCTATTAACTCAAACGGAGATCTACGACATTTTGACTTTAGAAAGAATTAATAGTTTATGCGTATATTTTGTTGTATTTATTGTTAGATTATCCAGGACTACATGACGCATTATTATACAATATATTTGAAATTTCTTTATATTTTGCATATCATACTGCTTGAGACAATGTGAAATATATTTTATATTGGAGATTACCTGATACACTGGTCAGTGTGCTGCTGACTACGTGAGATACAGAGCATTATACTGCACAGTATGTGTTTTATCATACATTATACAGCAGAGTATGTGATGTATCGTTTATTATGCTGATTACTGTCTGATATACTGGTCGTTATTCTGCAGGGCATGTTAGATGCCGTATATTATTCACATTACGTGATTCAAAGCCCAATTTATTGTCGAGTATGTGATATATCGAGCATTACACGGGAGATTGCATGATATGTAACACAGAGTAGTTGTCATACCTCATGATATGATGCACTACTGTATAGATGTAAGCAAGTGCTCGCGCAGACCACTGCTTAATTAAGCGGACACAGTACAGCTTAACACAGTACTGTTTTCAGCAGTACTGTGCTAAACACACATTATACTTTTCCTATCTCAAAACACAGTTCTGTTGCGAGATTGGAAAAAATGTTCTGACAGGAAGGTACAATTCTTTTTTTGTTTTAAAGTAAGCGAGTATTCGGTCAGGCAAATTCGCATGACAGAATTTCGATTTCGACCCAAAACCTTTTTCTGACCCTCTTCCAAGTGCTATATAGTCGTAATGGCTTGGCGCTTTCCCCCTGATAATTCTCTCCCCCCCCCTCCCTGTCGCTTCTGTCAGGCAAACAGAGTTTAGAGTTACCCGTATGCTCTATACCTTGAGGGCATCTACACAAGAGCTCTGTGTGCAGAGTCTCATCCCCTCGTAGCATATAAATGTTTCTCTCTCTCTGTTCTCGTATCCCCCGGTGACGGACAATAGCCAGGTGCGAAGGGTTGATTGGAAAAGTTTATTGAGATGAACATTCAGCCGAAGAACAAAAGCCCAGCAACACTGCAGAGAGGCGCATCCACGGAGGTGTTCTGACGGTCTTGTTCTCACCATTGTGACCACATGATGGTGTTGTTATTGTAATATATATAAACTAATCCACACACTAAACAATGAAGGGACGACGACGTTTCATCACAATCGACTTGAGAATGGTCCAGGACGGACCGAAACGTCGTCGTCAATTCATTTTCTAGTGTGTGGATTGGTCAACATACTCATTGTGAGTATGTCCACGTTATTGTGACTCATCGCCTGCGTAAAATATATATATTAAATATATATATATATATATATATATATATATATATATATATATATATATATATATATATATATATATGTCGTACCTAATAGCCAGAACGCACTTCTCAGCCTACTATTCAAGGCCCGATTTGCCTAATAAGCCAAGTTTTCATGAATTAATGTTTTTTCGTCTACCTAACCTACCTAACCTAACCTAACCTAGCTTTTTTTGGCTACCTAACCTAACCTTATCTATAAATATAGGTTAGGTTAGGTTAGGTAGGGTTGGTTAGGTTCGGTCATATATCTACGTTAATTTTAACTCCAATAAAAAAAAATTGACCTCATACATAGAGAAAAGGGTTGCTTTATCATTTCATAAGAAAAAAATTATAGTAAATATATTAATTCAGGAAAACTTGGCTTATTAGGCAAATCGGGCCTTGAATAGTAGGCTTAGAAGTGAGTTCTGGCTACTAGGTACGACATATATATATATATATATATATTATTAAATATGACCGAAAAAGTAAGATTAATAATTCTAACACGAATTTTCTCAATCTTTCGTACATTACGCTTCACTGTTGGAGATAAATCAAAAATCAATTCTCCAAAATTCATTTTTATTTCTAGTCTGACGCGACACGGGCGCGTTTCGTAAAACTTATTACATTTTCAAAGACTTTAGTTCACAAATACACAACTGAATAGAACTTACGTATCTCCGATTTTATATCTACATTTGAGTGAGGTGGAAGGGGTGATGTGGCATTAACACAAGACAGAACAAAATGTGGTATTAATAGGGTATTAATTTCATCAACACAAGACAGAACAAGAGTATTAATAGGGTATTAATTTCATCAACACAAGACAGAACACGAAGCAATGGATATTGAATAGAAGTGTTTGTAGAAAGCCTATTGGTCCATATTTCTTGATGCTTCTATATTGGAGCGGAGTCTTGAGGTGGGTAGAATATAGTTGTGCAATAATAATACCATTTTAATACCTATTAATACCACATTTTGTTCTGTCTTGTGTTAATGCCACATCACCCCTTCCACCTCACTCAAATGTAGATATAAAATCGGAGATACGTAAGTTCTATTCAGTTGTGTATTTGTGAACTAAAGGTCTTTGAAAATGTAATAAGTTTTACGAAACGCGCCCGTGTCGCGTCAGACTAGAAATAAAAATGAATTTTGGAGAATTGATTTTTGATTTACCTCCAACAGTGAAGCGTAATGTACGAAAGATTGAGAAAATTCGTGTTAGAATTATTAATCTTACTTTTTCGGTCATATTTAATAATATATGTCTACAGGAAAGACTGCTACCAAAATATACTAATATATATATATATATATATATATATTATATATATATATATAATATATATATATATATATTATATATATATATATATAAACTTTAAAAGTTAATCTCTCTCTCCCTCCCTCTTGTCTGTCTGTCTGTCTGTCTGTCTGTCTGTCTGTCTCTCTCTCTCTCTCTCTCTCTCTCTCTCTCTCTCTCTTCTCTCTCTCTCTCTCTCTCTCTCTCTCTCTCTCTCTCTCTCTCTGTCACCCTCTTTCTCTCCGATATTTCATAAACTGTGTGGAAATGGAGCAGACCCTCTCTAGACTGAGACACCCTATACCCTCTTGATTCATCTTGGAAGATTAGGTAAGGCTAGATTCAAGTCTCTGGCCTCCAGCCTCGGACAGACATTATATTTTGTATAGAGATAGATACACTAGAAAAGGTACCGGCTGCACCCTAAGTCTTGTACCCACTTTCCCCACACTTTCCTTCCCCCTTCTCCCATAATTCGTCTATCATTGGTCACTCTCCGCCCTTTCATCCCTCACTTCCCACCTCTCTTCCTCTCAGAAAATGGGAAACAACTCTATGGGAAACAACTCAATGGGAAACACAAAATATATTTCAGATTTGACGCCTCGAACTTCCCAGAGAGGAAGGACATCTCTCTAAATACCAATAATTCTAAATTAAAGCAATTCACGTTGCCTGACACCGACTGGCTTATGACACTTCCCAACCTCACATGTTTCATATGTGAAAATTGAGTGAGACCGGCCTTATGCATCTGGCCTTCAACCTTTTACAGAAAACCTGACAGACATTTTTAATACAGAGTATATTTTCTCTTATATAACCGAGCATAAGGAAGGCAAATATAAGTATAATAAAGAAAGGTATAAACATAGTGTAAAGATCTAACAAAATCTATAGACCCATGTTCTGGACCTGAGGGGGTTGGGGCTTATGGTACTTAAAGATCCAAAAAGCTGTGGTTGCTACACCAGACTGTTACTCACGTACAGATAAACAACGTCCCCCAACCACTCTCTGTCGGAACAGAGAACCGACCCCGGCAGCCCCATTCTCGCTACTGATGGTCGACCAACAATGAACTCTGGAATACTTAAAGTTTTCTCAAGAGATCACCCTGTACGCTTTTTGATTTTGGAGAGGGATTGTATACTACTCGTAACACAAATAGAAAATAATGGCGGTAACGCCAAAGCAACAGGGTGACAGAGACCTGTCATATACGACGGCTGAGTGGACAGCGCTCGGGATTCGAAGTCCTAATGTTCCGGGTTCGATCCCCGGCGGAGGCGGAAACAAGGGGGCACAGTTTTTCACCCAGATATCCCTGTTAACCTAGCAGTAAATAGGAAACTGGGAGTTAGACAGCTGCTACGGGCTGCTTCCTAGGAGGGGTGTAGCAAAAAGGAGGCCTGGTCAAGGACCGGGCCACGGGAACGCTAAGCCCCGAAATCCTCTCAAGACATACTGTGGAGAGAGAGACTCATTACCGAGGTTCTTGTAATCTGGAAAACAACGGTATTTTCAATGGACTTCACAAGACCTTTCTTAGCAGTTAACAAGAAAACGGATATTTTACAACAAGAAGTTTGCGACCTCAAACTTCCCTTTGAAGCTTGCTGTCTTGAAAAAAACAAAAATCCACTCCATAAGCAATGATTCATTTCCCAACTTACTCCCATTTACAGTTATTTTTTCACGACCAAATAGTTCTTCGAAAAAACCAAATCCATTGACCAAAAAAAACTGAATGTTAAGTTTAAACAAATACAGTCAAACCAAAGGAATTATTTGTGTTGAAAGATGAATAAGGATCAGCAAATAAATAGGAAAAAACTTCATGAGTTTGTAATAAATGCAGATAAGAATTTCATCACCGAGCATTGAAATAAATTTCCCTTAAGATATAATGATGCGAATAAAATACAGAACATTGAAACAAATAGACTGAATAAATTAAAAAAAATCATCATGCAATGAATGCAAAATTGAAACGAGTAACAGATGAAGGTCAAAGTGCTTCTAAACTGGCTGTTGAGTCATTAGTGACTAGATGATGTACAGGGATGGAAAGCATGAGAGAGAGAGAAGTGAGAGTTACAGAGGGAGAGAAATCTCTCGCTCTCGCATCTGGAACTTTTGTTCGCTCAACAGGTTGATACACGGAAGATCAGGTCAGCTGATCACATGAAGGCTCTGACACACAGTTGGCAACAGACTCATATTGTTCATTATATCCATTGTTACCTAATATTGTTAATGAATAAAATATATTCCTCTTGATGCAAATAATAGGCTCATCAAATAAATTGTTCTCTAGGCCTACGTTTCAACTGAACTGAGGTAGGATTACAGCTTTTGCTTTGTTTCACCAAGTACGTCAAAGACAACCCTTATGAACCCTAGTCGTAGTTAAAAAAAACTAGATAGATTGATTCATAGATTCACAGAGCAATAAACACATATAAAGATAGTTTAGAGATGTAGATAGAGAAAGATAGAGACAGACAAAACGACATTAACTTAAACAGCACGAGAGAGAGAAATGTAAATTTAACGAGAAAGGACAGGAAACGAGAAAAGTTTTAAGAAAGAGCTGTGTGCCTTAACAAGAAGTAAATGGAGTCCAAGTCGGCATAACTACAATATATATAATATATATATATATATATATATATTATATATATATATATATATATATATATATAAGATATATATATATATAGATATATTGGCCTATTATGTTGGACATTGTCTTCTGTGTTGGCATCGTTATGTTCTTGTCTTGTCCTTACTCTCATGGTGGGGTAGAGTAAATAGTTCCGTGATTTGGGTGTTCATGGTAGGCGCTCTATTCTTATGTGAATTGCCTCAAGAATTTGTAATCTTCTTGCATCCTGGTTTTGTCTATTATGCAGGTATTCTTGTTCAACATTTCTCTTGTTAGAGTGATGTCATGGGCTTGTCTCATGTGATTCCTAGGGGCACCGGATTGAAGATGGCATGTCAAACGCCTCGTCAGCTTGGTCGACGTCATACCTATGTACTTAGACTGAAGGTTTACATCCTTCGTGGGGGCAAGTGTACATGTATACAACGCTTGACTGCTGTAGAGGGTTCTCCGTCGGCTTCGGGCTGTTTTTGATAAGGAGTTCGGAAGTCTTCTTGGTTTGTAGAATATTATCAGGTTTATGTTTTGGTTAGGAGTAGTGCTTTTTACTCCTTTACGGATTATTTCTTTCATTATTCTTTCCTCTTTTATATGTTCACTGTGCATGGTTGATTTGTAATATAATTTTATTGGAGGTGTTGTGGTTTCTGTTCTAGGTTCTGAATTATAGCAACGGTCCAAGTGTCTTCTTATAGCAGCGTTTATTTCCGCGTTGCTATATCCGTTGTTCACCAATACCTGAGTTACTCTTTCAAACTCACTACTCACGTTGCTCCAATCAGAGCAGTGGGCAAGTGCTCGACGAATATAAGCATTGAGAACACTGGCTTTGTATCTTTGGGGCACTCACTTCTACCGTTCAGGCATAATCCTATGTTGGTGGGCTTGGTATATACGTTGGTGCTTAAAGAGGTTCCTGTTTTTGTTATTAGTACATCCAGGAATGGCAGACTGTTATTTTCACTATTTTCATGTGTAAATCGGAGTACTGACTCTCTCTCTAGGTGTCTTTTAGGTCAATTAGTTCATCTGAGTCTTTTACTATTACGAATATGTCATCTACATAACGGCAGTATACAGTTGGTTTTTGTCTGCTACTGAAGACCCTATCTTCGATGGTTCCCATATAAAAATTAGCAAATAAAACTCCTAATGGGGAGCCCATTGCTACTTCCGTCTATTTGTAAATACATGTCTCCTTGTGGACTGATGAAAGGGGCTTCCTTTGTACATGCTTCGAGAAGACTTTTCAAGTGTGGCTCAGGTATGTCTAATTTGAGGGTGCTCTCGTCGCTGTATACTCTGTCCAGTATCATTCCTATGGTTGTGTCGACATATTCAATGAAACATGTTTGAAAGAAAACTTGCTGCCAGTATACACCAATATAAACTCACATGACCCAGCAGTCCGCAATGCAGAGTTTACCTATAGGTATAGGCAAGAGCTCATTCGGCATCAACTAAACAAGAAGAAGGAAGCCCTCCAAACCTTTACAGAGCAGGCTGAGCATCTGTTAAACAAATGGACCCAGTACGACATCCCTATCCAACTCAAGCAAACCATCAACAGTGAACTATTTAACCTGAAACAACAACATAAAACTCTTGTAGAAACAAAGACACTCCGTAAGTTAACAGCCCTAAACGGTGGACAGTTAAAGATCCCTCGTCCTAAAGATGGCTACATTAACCTGACTTCTTATGATCTTACCCAGGAACAACGAGACCTCTTAAATCTTGGTCTAAATTGTCAATTCTTATCTAAACCAAAGATGCATCAAAAACGCCTGGAAATCGAAATGCTTCTGGACGATATCCATAAGCTAGAAGACAACAAAAAAGTCATCACCACTGACACACTTCAAGCTGAACTACTTGCAGAAGCAGGGAAAAAACGAGGAACATATTCATCTACAATCTTAACCCCACGACTCAAAGAAGCAGCGAAACAACTAAAAAATCTGAAAGACGTAACAATAAGAAAAGACCACAAAACAGCAGCATATGTATTGATTCCTACCCATGAATACATGAACATAATTAGCGACATCCTTAGTGACGACTCCAAATTTCAACGAATCACGAGGAACCCCGTAGAAGACCTTAAGCGGAAAGTAAACAAAACAATTACAGCAATCAACGCAAAGAAAGGTAGTGTGCATTTCAATAAACTTCAAGGCGACTATGGCTTAGGATATGCCTACGGCAATGTTAAGACGCATAAACCAGGTAACCCACTACGCCCTATAATCATCCAAATACCAGCCCCAACTTATCACCTGGCAAAGAAACTCAATGAACTCCTAACTCCATACACTCCAAGTAAGTTTAGTCTACAATCATCAGCAGATTTCCTAGAATTGATCAAATCTACCCAGCCCGATGGAATCATCGCATCCCTGGACGTTGAATCCCTATTTACCAACGTCCCAGTCGACACAACCATAGGAATGATACTGGACAGAGTATACAGAGACGAGAGCACCCCCAAATTAGACATACCTGAGCCACACTTGAAAAGTCTTCTCGAAGCATGTACAAAGGAAGCCCCTTTCATCAGTCCACAAGGAGACATGTATTTACAAATAGACGGAGTAGCAATGGGCTCCCCTTTAGGAGTTTTATTTGCTAATTTTTATATGGGAACCATCGAAGACAGGATCTTCAGTAGCAGACAAAAACCAACTGTATACTGCCGTTATGTAGATGACATATTCGTAATAGTAAAAGACTCAGATGAACTAATTGACCTAAAAAGACACCTAGAGAGAGAGTCAGTACTCCGATTTACACATGAAAATAGTGAAAATAACAGTCTGCCATTCCTGGATGTACTAATAACAAAAGCAGGAACCTCTTTAAGCACCAACGTATATACCAAGCCCACCAACATAGGATTATGCCTGAACGGTAGAAGTGAGTGCCCCCAAAGATACAAAGCCAGTGTTCTCAATGCTTATATTCGTCGAGCGCTTACCCACTGCTCTGAATGGAGCAACGTGAGTAGAGAGTTTGAAAGAGTAACTCAGGTATTGGTGAACAACGGATATAGCAACGCGGAAATAAACGCTGTTATAAGAAGACACTTGGACCGTTGGTGTA
>NC_091150.1:51370510-51380510 GCF_040958095.1 Procambarus clarkii | reverse complement strand
TTTCCAGTTTTGTAAAATCAAGCCAGGTCATTTTCCTCAGCTCTGGGAATAGGTATGATGCATATATCTTTCTGAACGACTCCTTGAACAAGTCCATGCTAACGAAGCTATTGTTTGTCAAGTCTGAATGCTTTGATGATATCAGAGTTTTGAGAGCTTCGCAGAATAGACCTGGCGAGAGCGACCCCGAATACGAATACGACCACGAATAGAACCCGTGGTGGGCGTCGTACGCGTGTGTGTGGCCACCTCTTATGGAGCTTGCAGACTTCAACACTCAGCAGTAACCTGTACAATACTCTTGACTTCCTCCTCTCTTGTCTGGTCTCAAAAAATATTTGTAATCTGTTTCCCGAGTTATCCTCTACTACACTCTCACCTTCATTTTTCATTTCCTTAAACTAAATAAGTATGTCTTAGCATCCCAATGGTTCAGCTATGTCTTTAGCCTCCACGCAATTTTTGTTATTCCAATGGTAAGTATCGTGAACAGTTCAACTTTTTATATTATGAAAGGCCATAAGTATCACGTAAGTATCTCTCAGGTCCCCTGTTTACATCCTCTTTTCTTCCCTTGTTACATTCACCACTGTCGATTCTTTGATCGACTTCGAAGCAAACTTTGAAATTTATCGACCTATATTTTGTCGTTCCTTAAGTGTGAGGTTCAGAGTAAAGACAACCCATATTCCAGTGCTACTTTGGTAGTGTTACGAACTCACGCGCGTGGGGTCCGCGTTCGAGACCCCATACACTCCCCAGGTGAATGGAATGTTTATTTTTTCTACTGAAGTGTGGATGACAATTTACACTCATGGCTTTCTGGCACAGAGTAATGTAACAGCGAACGTGTTTGTCTTTGTGCATGTTTTAATTTGTGTTCATAACTATTTATACTTGTGAAAACATTAACTTAGGAAAATGCACAGTATACGTCTTTACATCCATACAGGAGCAAAAACCCGGTGTAATAATATTTGTGCATTTATTTATTTTGATAAATAATGTATATGTTCTCTAGTTAACACTTCATCCTCTGGGGATCATAAAAGGAATTTTATGCACATTCATCTAGATGAGCTTACTTAAATATCCTTGTGGAATCAAACGTCAACTTTAAAGCGCTTAAGAACTTAAGTTTGTTCACTAGAAGTTTATGGCACTCTTTTTATTCTAGCGTTTTCTTATATTTATAAAAAGGCTTTACGAAAGTGAATAATTTTGTGTATCCTGAAGATGTTTATATATTATTGTGATCCCATATCAGGTTGGTAAAATATATATATATGTATATATATATATATATATATATATATATATATATATATATATATATATATATATATATATATATATAATATATATTTTATATATATTTTCACCAGTTAATGGTGTATTTTTGTCTAATATCCTATGTTCCCTTCCACTACTTCCTGGTTGACGTGTTGTGTGTAGCGGCAACACACGTGCATTCGTCTGCATGTGCATGAATTTCATTCATTGTTTCACTGCATAAAATATTTGTACACATCTTGAGGCATTTGGCAGCGTTTCCTTACATCTTATGTGCCTGTTCAATTAGCAGTAAATAAGGTACTTAAGAGTTAATCGGCTGTTGAGTGTCGCATGTTAAGACAGGGTTCGTCGCCCGCCTAGGGAGACCTCGGTACGGTTAACAGGCTTCTCTGGGTAATTGACTAGGGGCACTTCCTTAACTTTTTCACTCTTGTTCACTTAGCCCTAATTGGCGCCTTGTTTGTAAGCCAGCTGGTGGATCGTGTTCTCTGAGAAACTAATGCTGTTAGGCACAAGATGAGCCATGAAAACAGAAAGTTCCAAGCTGGCTAAGAAGAGCCAGAAATCTTCATCCCCTCTAATAACTTGTGGTCCAACGATATAAATTATTGACTCTCAGTCAACGTTGCTTCGTCTCTCGTCCACCAAAACGCTCTCGATTCCTAGCGTCACGCCCACCTACGCAGCTCACGCCCGCGAGAGGGCGCCCCTTCCCCTGTACACCCACCATCAGTTCCACTTGTCCGGCAAGATGTTTGTCGGCGTATATCACTTCAACGCACCAATATCCCGGGGCCGTGGACCCCACCGGCGCCCGACAGGATGACAAAGCCGAGTCGTAGCTTCGCTATTGTTACCGGAGACACTCGCTTGATCACCCCCGCGTCTCCCGCCTCGCTCCAATATCCAGCTGACGCGACGTCTATAATGCTATCTTGGTAATTAATTGCGGTTCGAAGAGGTGAGACTTTATTACCTCTTGGATGTTTCGTGGAGTTAGTACACACTCAAGGGATGTGTGTGTGTATGTACACACACGGGGTGTAAGTATACATGAATGGCTCGTGTATACACACACACAAGCCTGGTGTACACATATGGTTAGTGTATACATATAGTTAGCCTTCACACATTCCTCATACACGCACATACCTGGTGTACACAGCTGGCTGTCAGGTTCATATTATCTCAACATATCCAAAGGTGCGGCAAACATAACTGTATTCATTTGCCGTGGTCAGTGCTGAATTACTCATAATATATATATATATATATATATATATATATATATATATATATATATATATATATATATATATATATATATATATATATATATATATATGTCGTACCTAATAGCCAGAACGCACTTCTCAGCCTACTATTCAAGGCCCGATTTGCCTAATAAGCCAAGTTTTCATGAATTAATGTTTTTTCGTCTACCTAACCTACCTAACCTAACCTAACCTAGCTTTTTTTTGGCTACCTAACCTAACCTTACCTATAAATATAGGTTAGGTTAGGTTAGGTAGGGTTGGTTAGGTTCGGTCATATATCTACGTTAATTTTAACTCCAATAAAAAAAATTGACCTCATACATAGAGAAAAGGGTTGCTTTATCATTTCATAAGAAAAAAATTATAGTAAATATATTAATTCAGGAAAACTTGGCTTATTAGGCAAATCGGGCCTTGAATAGTAGGGTGAGAAGTGAGTTCTGGCTACTAGGTACGACATATATATATATAATGTCGTACCTAGTAGCCAGAACGCACTTCTCAGCCTATTATGCAAGGCCCAATTTGTCTAATAAGCCAAGTTTTCATGAATTAATTGTTTTTCGACTACCTAACCTAACTTAACCTAACTTTTTCTGCTACCTAACCTAACCTAACCTATAAAGATAGGTTAGGTTAGGTTAGGTAGGGTTGGTTAGGTTCAGTCATATTTCTACGTTAATTTTAACTCCAATAACAAAAAATTGACCTCATACATAATGAAATGGGTAAATTTATCATTTCATAAGAAATAAGAAAAAAATTAGATAAAATATATTATTTCAGGAAAACTTGGCTTATTAGGCAAATCGGGCCTTGCACAGTAGGCCGAGAAGTGCATTCTGGCTACTAGGTACGACATATATATATATATATATATATATATATATATATATATATATATATATATATATATATATATATATATATATATATATATATATATAATATAAAATATGAATAACTTGGACACGTATTTCATGAGAAATCTGCATATATGTTAATGTGGTGCTGATAACTGGGTACATAGAGCAACACTCACACGGAGCTGGTATACACTGAGTGTTGAAGTACACACGGTACATGTAAATACACCTTGTACTGGTACATACATATTGCAGGTACACAGAGATTACTATTAATCACAATGCAGGTACACACAGAGAGTACTAGTACATGCACAGAGCACTGGTACACACAGATTGCAGGCATTCACATAATAATGGTGCGGAGTACTGGTACACACACATGATTTTGGTACATATAGTGTACAGGTATTCAAAAGGTACTGTACACACAGAGTGCAGGTATACACATTGTACTGGTACACATTTGACTTTTAAGAACTTATGAATATACATCATTCATACATAAGAGTTGTAAATGCATATACATCGTTCATACATAAGCTTTGCTCATGTATTTACATTATTGATACATAAACATTGCTCATTGTTCATTGATATACATTGTTCATGGATATACATTGTTCATACATACATTGTTCATACATACACATTGTTCATATATACACATTTTTCATGGATATACATTGTTCATTCATTGTTCATACATATATTGTTCATACATACACATTGTGCATGGGTATACATTGTTCAAACATTCACATTGTGCATGGGTATACATTGCTCATTTATGCACAGTTAGCAGGAAAGTGATGGCATCGAAAAGAGTTGAAATTACACTAATATAACAGTTATGAAAGTTTAGATAATTCTCTTTATAGGCGCTACTTGGCTAGGGCCAGATATCATCTAACCGTTACGAAACCTGTAGATCTTTCTTCAATCATAGCGGCTGTGTTTACGTTCATGTAACAGTTCATGTTACGTTCATGTAACAGCTTGCTAAAGTGTGAACATCAAAACCCAAGTTTTGTTATATATCCTCGTAATTCGCAATTATCCTCGTAAGCTGAGCTTCGTAATTCTTCAACTGTTTATTAAATGCAAGCAAAGTCACGGGGGATTTTGAAAGATGTATAGGTTTCGTAAGTGGTTGGTGTGATCAAACGTTGCTCAGAACATGCAGGTCGGCGTTCAATCCCCGACCGTCCAAGTAGTTGGCCACCATTCCTTTCCACCGTCCCTTCCAAAGTCCCTATCCTGAGCCCTTCCCAGTGCTGTATAGTCGTAATGGCTTGGCTCCTCTCCGGATAGTTCCCTTCCGAACAAGACTTTTTCTCTCCCTGCGACCGACCTTAAATTCTAGCTAAAGAACTTTCAAACACGAAAGAACTTCCTGCTAAATATTTGGAAACTCAATATTTTATTTTTGGCCGACCAAAATCAAATTGTGTTTCAGTAACTCAATTGTCCAAGGAAACTTTTAACTGTCCCCTTTTAAATTTTGCGAAGTACAGTAAATGATGGAAACTACTTTGGTGTTATATAATTGTTTGCTGGGCGCGATCTGATTTGATTTTAAGAACTTTAAGTGTTGTAATGAATTAGTGTTTCCAACATTTCTCAGAATTTAAATAAACATTTGCATAAAACACACACACACACACACACACACACACACACACACACACACACACACACACACACACACACACACCCTCGCAGAGTGTGTGTGTGTGTGTGTGTGTGTGTGTATGTGTGTTACAGGGGCCTCGCGGCTGAGTGAATAGTGCTTGGGGGGGTTATAGTCCTAATGGCCAGAGTTCGATTCCCGGTGGATCTAGCAAGGGCGGCTTCCCATGTCACTCCATCTCGTAAGTGGAGAGGGAAAATGATGGGAAGCCTCCGCAACCACCTATCCAGACATGAGCAGTTGCTCATGAGCACTGCCCGTCACCTGACATAAGCAGTTGTTCATGGGCACTGCCCGTCTCCTGTCATGAGCAATTGCTTATGGGCACTGCCCGTCTCCTGACATGAGCAATTGTTCATGGGCACTGCCCGTCTCCTGACATGAGCAATTGCTTATGGGCACTGCCCGTCTCCTGACATAAGCAGTTGTTCATGGGCACTGCCCGTCTCCTGACATGAGCAATTGTTCATGAGCACTGCCCGTCTCATGACATAAGCAGTTGTTCATGGGCACTGCCCGTCTCCTGACATGAGCAATTGCTTATGGGCACTGCCCGTCTCCTGACAAACAACACTTAAAATACGATAATTTAAATGATGAGCTTCTATAAAACGATCTACATTCTCGGCCTCATCCAGTATTGTCTTAAGTTTTCCTGGCATCTTCGTTGCTGCCTTTGAGTCTCTGTGTAGGCACCAGAGTTCATCTTAGATCTGGTATTAAGCTCGAATCCTTGCCTCGAGTTCTCTTGACTTTCCAGACATTGTAGGAGACCAGACTTTGCTGACTCCTACACATTTTGACCGCCAGATTTCATTTGCAATTGTGAAATCATTCAAACTATTAAAAATAGACTCACCGGTAGTATGTGTTGGCAATGATTGGCAAAACAGAAAAAAATTACAAATTGTACCCTCAAAGTCATGCTGTATGAATGGATGCAAATCAGCACTGTCAGAAAGATAAGTTCTTTCATCTAATAGTAAAGAATAGGGTTGACTTATAAGCACTCTTTATATTAGCTAGTTTTTATCCTTACCAGCCATGTCTTCTATTCGTAGCTTCAGAGCAGCGTCTGATAATGAAATCATATTAGATTTCTTTGTTGCTCTGTCTCCATGCGTTCTAGAGGCAATTGCTTTGGCAGCAGCAGAAATATTTCCTCTGCTATTGAGTGTGGTTTTTCACTTATTACCATTAATAGAGACGTATCATGTGTCATTGTGAAATATTTTTGTAGCATCATTTGTATCAACTGCAATGATCGTTAATTTTGCAGTCACAATACAAGCAAAATATCTTTTTTTTTTTAATTTCTGCTACTACCATTACGTAGTAGTTTGTAAATTAATTACACCTTTACTACTACTGAATGACATTTCTTGCACACGTGTTATATCTTAGGACTAAAATGGTTTTCGCTTCTCCAAACTCCTTAACAACTTCTAAATTTCCTTCCCATAATGGTTTATTTTAATTAATTTCAGTCTTCATTTTCACTCGAAACCAGTCAACATCAAACTTTCCTTCTATAGAAACTTTCCCCAGTTCCAACTACTTCTGTTCCTCTGACATTCCACACACAGTCTGCCGCTGCTTCCTCGGACTGAGGCAGAATTGAATCTGAGGGCCAATTTCGATCTTGTATTTTGTGTTTTAGGAATGTGATGTGATGGGGTGGCAGCACGATCTCCTTCCTTCCCCCTCCTTTCATTGGATGAGCTGATACACTGGTGGCCAATATGGTGCCGTCGAATATCTCTATAAAGCAAAAACTTTTTAAGGGCTTAATTTTTAATATTCTAAACATCAACCTTTTATGGAAAGGCCAAGGTGACAGATATATTAATGAGGTAGGCAAATATGCGTCTTCCTCCAGTGTCAGGATGCATTCGACACAGTAACACACTAGTGACTTCTACTCAAGTTAGATAAACTGGAATGTCTGGAAGAGTTCTTGGATGGGTCTGAGAGTACCAATCGGAGAGGAAACCCAGCTTCACAGTCACAGGGGTGACTGTGAAGCTCGGTTTGTGGCTTAAAGTGGGAAGAGGTAACTACCACAAGCGTCGATACCAGAGCGCATACCATTACCATTATATTTAACCGACCTGGCATAGGAAACATTTTCCTTCACATAGCGTTATTGGATGATGCGAAACTAATGCGAAGAACCTGAACTGTAGACGGCCGCGTGTTGCAAAATAGTCTCGACACACACCAAATTCATTCAGAATTTCCCCACGAGGTCTCAACATAACAATATACATAGACACATGAGAATCGATGAAGAATAACAAAATACAGTTAAACACCTGGAATCATAATGAATGAAATGGAGCATCTTCCCTCATCATAGATGGAGAAAGTCATTTACGCGAACATAACACCAGACTTAACTCTAGTGTCACATATCCAGATATAGAGAGTCAATGACCTCCTTGCTGCCTCTCGGGAGAAATAATAAGACTCCCTAAGAAAAATGCAAAAAAAGAGCCATTATATCAGTGAAGACTCGCTGGCGAGATCGAGCCTCTAGCATGCAGCTCCGGTCTGGAAATCATACCTAGAAAAACACTAAGCTACATACCTCCTGAGATAGGCCCTGAAAACATATTCCTGGATTCAAAATGGCAACGCAATTTTCAATTATTAAAAAAAAGGCAAAAACGTTCGTTGAAATAAGTGGGAAATGACATTTATTTCGTTAAAGTACGTGAGAAAAGAAGCTTTCCTTTTCCTTAAGGTATGTCCTACCGTCCACGGACCAGACAGCTCATTAACTTTACCGGCGAGACATTTTTTCTTGCGCTCGACACGCACACTTAGTAATTATGTCCTCCAGATGTATTTTTCAAAGCCTCGGGTCAAAGGTTTTTACTTTGCTCTTCACGCAGTTCGTTCGCCGCCAGCCCACCATTTTCAAAGAGTTACGGTGACTCACGGGATGGAGGTCATTTAGTAGAGCAACTCATCGTCTCTGTGAGCAATTCTCTCTCCCTGTCTGTGAGCATTCTTGGCAGGCGTTGCTCTTAGAAACTTTTTTTTTCGCCTGCTTTTTTTTCCACGTCCGTAAGCTGCTGTTTCCCGTCTGTGAGCATTCTATCCAATGTCTTTCATTGTTTGTGAATCTCTTTCTTCCCTATGGCTGTGAGCAGTTTTCTGTCTGAACTTCTCAGTTTTTACATGTGACTCATACTTCCTCATTATGATTGGTTGTGAGTTTTTGCGCATTTTAAATTTGTTTACAGTAATCCCACTTACAACCTTTCTCTCACATTTACTGTTAAAACAGGTTAACATCATAAAAAAAATAATTATCGTCGAATAAATTTAAAAAAAATAGCTTTTTTACAAAATGAGAATTTTGAAGTATGCATTTTTGTATTTGGAATTTATATTTAAACAGAACCTTCTGTTAAAGTAACAGTTTTTCGTTAAGAATTTATATTTTCAATTCATGTGTAGTTCATAATTAATTATCAGGTTTATTCAGGCACGACAATCCTACGTTTTTACATTGATTATTATTAGTCGATAGTAGCTATTCTTAATATGTCGTATTTAGAATATTTATATGCGATCCATTATTTCATAAAGTAGTTAGAATGCGTAAAACAGGAAGATCACAATATTTTATGAATGATTTATATATATTACATTTTTTAGTTAATCATGGACCTTATTTTTGCATTGAAATATTTGTGTCTGGTAATTTTTAATCTTTTTTATATTAACCATGCTACCACCATGAGTTATTTTTACTACATTTGAATATGGATTCTCATTGCTTTAGTAGGCATCGTTCAGTCTCAAGGAGACTATGGAGTTGTGCTCTGGTTGCTCTCCAGGAGGCAAAGCCTGGGTAGGTCGATATGGAGGAGAAGCTGTTTCCCATGCAGCAGGTCCCCCCTCCCCACGTTGCAGAAATTATCCAATGGAAAGGCAAACGCCAATACACATGGTTCCAGCACCGTCGCAGGAGCTGCCAGAACGAGGTCGAAGTCGACAACGAACTGCCTTAGGGGCTCCAACTCCAGATTTTTCCTCGAGGTTGTTTTCTAAAGCCTTTCCCAAAAGAGGGTTATAGCCGCAAGGCAGCGGAGGTTTGGCATCAGAGTTTTCCTTCCCCTAGATGGGCAGCCTTCCCAGGCTAACGAGTCCTATCTACCCGGAACAGCTGGTTTTAAGGCGCCAGAGGCACGCCCTTGCCCCTTCTCCTGTCAGTAAAAGCAGTTCCGCCGGACTTAAAGACTAAGCCATCCGAGCAGGCCAGGAGTTGGACTTGGTTGTCAGAGGCTATTGGAGACGAAAGCCGTACGGGAGCTTTTTATAGGTAATGGGAGCTCGTCCCCATTACAACCCTCTTGGCTATGACAACCCATTGGAATCTAATTGCTTATTGTAGAAATAACAGTAATTATAATCCAATTTGCAATTTTAGGTGCTCGGTATCTCAGTATTTTGATGGTTTCGGAAGCACGGATTATTATTGACGTTTAAGGTTCTTCCTGGTATAAATAACCTAAAATTTCTCAAACGTTTCTCCGCAATACAGTATTCGGACAGCCAGGGAAGTAACATCGAGGAAACTCTTGGTCCGGGTTGTGGCGAAAGACTTGTGTTGACTGTCAAGCCTGGGGAATTTACTCTCCGGTCTGCAACTCACACAAGTTTTTCCCGAATCTTCAACACTGGTGAAATACTTGTAAACTTTCCGGCTGACACCGCCACTCACCGGACAGAATAGTGTTGGTCTGGTATATTCGGTATTTCCTTCCCGCTGCTGAGAATAGCAGGTCCTGGGTGCCACCGCCTTAGAGTGGACGGAGCCAGTTGGGCTACCACGACTCACTTTTGAGCCAATG
>NC_091150.1:51335510-51368010 GCF_040958095.1 Procambarus clarkii | reverse complement strand
CATCTTAGTGAAGGTCTTCAAGACGACCTGATCGAGGCATACTGATATAAAAGCCATTCAGAATATTGATGAAAACCATTGTCTATTGCGTATCAGGAAGCCATAATGCTTCACACTTCCTACGTATACTGATTCGCTTCTGAATAGTTCTTAATTAACAAAAGTCTATCAAGTCTATTACAGTTGTGCGATCATTTCTGCCTAAGTATTAAGGATAAACGGGTATTTAAGATTTACTTGGGCAACGTTATTTTCGTTATTTCTCTCAAATAAATTGATCCACACTTTAATATTAGAGCCAAACGTTTTTGCCGGTATTTATCCATTAGATCAAAGGATAAGCGAACTGTCGGTACAACGACAGCGTTGTTACTTGCGGTTCGATCCCCGATGATCCAAGTTGTTGGGCACTGTTTCTTCCAATCAGTCTTATCCAATCAGTCTTATCTTATCAGTCTTATCCTAGATCCTTGTCCTCATATCCCATCCAAGTGCCATATATAGATATACTGGCTTAGAGCTTTCTTTTGATTTTTTCTTTCATTTTCACCATCATGGATAATGTCCTCGAAAGCTCGCATCATTAATACATTATACAAATGTTTCTTTTTTTATTCCAGTCTGATGCTCTAATATATAGATTACCCATTTGCTTTGTTTCATTAATCATAGAAAACTTAAGTTCTAAAAAACATTTATAGAACACGAAATAAAACTTCGTTTCTTCTATTACCATTGTTTTATCCTCTATAATTCGTTGTTATTTATTCGAAATCATTCCGGTTTCTTGTGCAGTCTTTCGTATGATAACCTGTTGAGAAGTTTTCGAGAAAAGCACATGTCTTACATCCGGGGAATTCTTGGGATGAGTGGTTGGTTGCTGTTTCCTGAAACGTGTCCAGGTTGGTTTCGTAATAGTGCATTTTTTACAATATTTTTTTTTTTATTGTATTCTCTCTCTCCCTCTCTTTCTCTCTCGTTCTCTTTCTCTTTTTAATTTTCTTTTTTCTTTCTCTTTCTTTCTCTCTCTCTCTCTCTTCTCTCTTCCTCTTTCTTCTCCCCCTCTCTCTCCCCCTCCCACCCTCTGCCCCTCTCAGTATCCACCAACAGAGCCTCACCTTTCTCCAGTATTTTCCAGAGTGAAATGTAATTTGATGGATTGAACGTGCCCAGCGTAGGCCAAAGGACTGAGTGTTCTAAAGGCCGTCCTCTCTCTCTCTCTCTTTCTCTCTCTCTCTCTCTCTCTCTCTCTCTCTCTCTCTCTCTCTCTCTGTCTCTTTCTCTCTCTCTCTCTCTCTCTCTCTCTCTCTCTCTCTCTCTCTCTCTCTCTCTCTCTCTCTCTCTCTCTCTCTCTCTCTCTCTCTTTCTAGATAATAAAATGGAGACATGAATCAATATACAACGTCGAGATTTAGGGGTACTTTGGCATTTTTATATTAAAATTTTGTCTCCTTGAAGTCTCTTATCGATTAAAAATATCTCTCCTTTTTTTGCATTCAGCTTAAGTAAAGCTATTGAGAAGTTATTTATAACATTAATCTGCATTATATCAAGAGCGCAGTTTATGGAGTTATGAGAAACTCCATAAAGATATAATTCTATATAATACATTTCGTAAATGAAAGCAAACGTGAAATATTTCGAAAATTGATGTTTGTGCGTGATTGTTCACCTAGCCGTGTTTGTGCGTGATTGTTCACCTAGCCGTGTTTGTGCGTGTGAGTATTCATTCACACGCACAAACCTATGCGTGTCCTATATTAGCTTTGCCGTGAGTATTCAAATTAAAAAAAAAAAATGTTCATTCATATATTTTTTTACATTTATAGTTGAATTAGTTTACACAAATTTACAATAAATTTTTCCATAAAAGAAATTCATAATATTAGCATAATTTATAATAAATGTAATTATATACTGTATACTTAAGATATGAATTTAGATTTAGAGGTTACATTTTAAGATTTTAAGATTTAGATTTAGATTTTAGAAGCTACAGTAAGTACAATTTTCAAATTCAATTCAGGAATATTCATAACTTGCTAAAATAATTACAATAATAGCTAGACAATTTTTTTTTTATAAAATGAGTAACATTTAGTTAACAGTTTGAAGGTGTGACATATTGGAAGAAGCAAGTGTGGTTTACCATGAGAGCGATAGGACAGATATTGACACACTTTACATCACAAAATTAGGATGATGAACGTCATTTTGAACAACTAGTATAAACTAATCATTCCATGAAATTATATCAAAATTGTCCCACTTGTTACAACCTTAGCAGTCTTCCTCGACAGATTCTGGGGGATATTTGAGATCAAAATCACTCCAAACAAAGAGTTTATACAACTGAGATCTAATATCAATAGGTCTCAAAATGCTTGTCAGTAAGTCATCTCTTCGTGACTGTAGTTCCTTCACAGTTTCATAACTCCAGGGTCTATACCTGGAGTATATAGCAGGGTCTATACCTGCTTTCTCTGCTGAATGATTGTTTTATTCTGTTGTGTATACCTGCTGAGTCATTATATTCACCACTCATTCTTAAACTGAGTTTCTTAAGAATAAAGTTGGTATTTCTGGAAAAGGTTTGAGTGGCCAGTGACAAGTGAGTGTATGAAAGAAGAATTGATTGAGTTTGCAGGATGGGCGACTGTCTTCAGACAAAAGGATATCATTCGTTGGTGAACTATTTCTTCACAAACGAAGGTAGGTGTGGACACCAGTCTGGTATGAAATTTAGTCTTCAACATTTCCTCCACTCACAATTAAGCTTACCAAGGTCAGAATTGTGTAGGTTCCATAGTTCGTATCCATACAAGCTTATTCCACCTAGCTATGCTATCCTAGCCGTGTTTGTGCGGGTGTATTCTACAAGCTGTACTAACCAAGCCGTGTTTGTGCAAGTTTATTCGTTTAGCAATACTTCTTAAGGAGTTGGGATCATATATTTCCGTTATTATCAGCTGCGGCTTTCACATGAAGATTTTACCTATAATGTGGTCTTGGGATTCAATTTCCTTTTGCATTCACACCTTGAAGCTCTATTGTGCACTGAACTGCAAGCCCACTTTACATGTGTGCGTGTGTCTGTACTCACCTATTTGGACTCGCCTATTTGTGCCTGAAGGATCGAGTTCTAGCTCTTGAACCCCGCTTGTCTTGTCGTTGGTTGTCTAATGCAATGACTCCTGGCCTATTTCCCTATCATACCTGCTTTCAATGTTATGACTGGAGTTAGCCTCTACAACCTGCTCATTTACGTCATTACATTTACTCACTATCCTTACGATAAAAGAAAACTTTCTAACATCTCTGACACATCTGAGTCTCAAGCTTCCATCCGTGCCCCCTTGTTATATTGGTTATCTTTGTAAACAATTCCTGTTTCCACCTTGTCAATCACTCTAAGTATTTTATACGTCTATATTATGTTTCCCCTCTCCCTTCTCTTTTTCTAACGTCGTCAGGTTTAGTTCCTTCTTCGTACCTCATCCCTCGAAGCTCTGAGACGAGTCTCGTGGCAAACTTCTGCACCTTTTCGAGTTTCCTTATGTGTATGTGTTTTTAAATGAGGACTTCACTATGGGGCGGCATACTCTAAGACTGGCCTCACATAGGCGGAATAGTGATATAAAAGCCTCCTTATTCAAGTTTCTGAAGGATTTTTTGACTTTTGCCAGCGTAGTAGAGTATCCGGCTGACGTTATTCTATATATATGAGCCTCTGAAGTTAGGTTTGGTGCTATGTCCGCTAACAGGTCTTTTTCTCTAGAAGTTATAAGAAAGTAGTTTCCCTTCATCGTCTATTGGACTTTCGGTCTCCAGGCTCCTGATCCCATTTCCATCACTTTGCACTTGTTAGTGTTGAATTCTAGCAGCAATTTCTCGGGTCAGCTCTGAAACCTGTTCAAGTCATTTCGGAGAATCTTACAATCCTCATTTGTCTCAACCCTTGTCATTAGTTTGCATCATCTGAAAACATCGACATGAAAGACTCCTGCAGTCAAGTTGTTTAAATAAATGCGGAATTGCATGGGTCCCAGCACCCATCCATGGGGCACCCCGCTTGTAACTTTACGCCACTCGGACTCCTCGCACCTCAATGTCACTCTCTGACACGTGTCTGTTAGGCAATCCTATACCCATGATAGTGCGTTACCGCCTACTCCCGCCTGCTTCTTAAGTTTGTATAATAACCGCCTTTGTGGTACTGTTTCAAAGGCTTTCTGGTAGTTCACAAAAATGCCTGTACTCACCTATTTGCATTTGCGAGGGTTGAGCTCTGGCTCATTGGTCCCGCCTCTCAACTGTCAATTAACTGGTGTACAGGTTCCTGAGCCTACTGGGCTCTATCATATCTACGCTTGGAACTGTGTACGGAGTCAGCCTCCACCACATCACTTCCTAATGCATTGCATTTGTCAACCACGCTGACACTAAAAAAGCTCTTTCTAATATCTCTGTGGCTCATTTGGGCACTCAGTTTCCACCTGTTTCCCCTAGTGCGTGTGCCCCTTGTGTTAAATAGCATGTCCTTATCTACCCTATCAAATTCCTTTGAGAATCTTGTATGTGGTGATCATGTCCCCCTAACTCTTCTGTCTTCCAGTGACCTGAGGTTTAACTTTCGTAGTTTCTCCTCGTAGCTCGTACCTCTCAGCTCGGGTACTAGTCTGATGGCAAACCTTTGAACCTTCTCCAGTTTAGTCTTATGCTTGCCTAGATATGGACTCCATGCTGGAGCTGCATACGCCAGGATTGCTCTGACCAATGTGGTATACAAAGTTCTGAATGATTCCTTACACAAGATTCTAAATGCCGTTATTATGTTGGCCAACCTGGCGTATGCCGCTGATGTTATCCTCTTGATATGGGTTTCAGGGGACAGGTCTGGCGTGATATCAACCCCGAAGTCTTTCTCTCTGACTCTTGAAGAATTTCATCTCCAAATGATACTTTGAATCTGGTCCCTTGCTCGCTACATTTTTCTTCATTACATTACATTTGATTGGGTTAAACTCTAACAACCATTTGTTCAACCATTCCTTCAGTTTATCTAGGTCTTCTTCAAGCCTCAATCAGTCGTCCTCTGCCTTAATCCTTCTCATAATTTTGGCATCGTCAGCAAACATTGAGAGGAATGAGTCTATACCCTCCGGGAGATCATTTACATATATCGGAAATGAGACAGGATCGAGTACAGAGCCCTGTGGGACTCCACTGGTGACTTCACGCCAATTTGAGGTCTCACCCGTCACTGTAGCTCTGTGCTTCCTATTACTTTGGTACGCCCTTATCCACTGGGGCACCTTACCAGTCACTCCTACCTGTCTCTCCAGCTTATGTTCCAGCCTCTTATGGAGTACTCTGTCAAAGGCTTTCCGACAGTCCAAGAAAATGCAGTCCGCCTAGCCTTCTCTTTCTTCCTTAATCTTTATGACCTGGTCGTAGAATTCTATTAAGCCAGTAAGCAAGATTTACCCTCCCTGAACCCACGTTGATGGGTTGTCACGAAGTCCCTTCTCTCCAGATGTGTTACTAGGTTTTTTCTTACGATCTTCTCCATCACCTTGCATGGTATACAAGTCAAGGACACTGGCCTGTACTTCAGTGCCTCTTGTCGGTCACCCTTTTTGTATATTGTGATCACATTAGCCGTCTTCTATATTTCTTGTAGGTCTCCCGTCTCTAGTGACCTACTATACACTATGGAGAGTGGCAAGCAAAGGGCCTCCGTACACTCTTTCAATACCCATGGTGAGATCCCGTCTGGACCAACAGCCTTTTTCACATCCAGATCCAACAGGTGTTTCTTGACCTCATCTCTCGTAATTTCGAACTCTTCCAAGGCCGCCAGGTTTACTGCCCCTTCACCTAGCGCAGTGACCTCACCTTGTTCTATTGTGAATACCTCGTGGAACCTCTTGTTGAGTTCTTCACACACCTCTTTGTCCTTCTCTGTATACCTGTCCTCGCCTGTTCTTAAGTTTCATTACCTATTCTTTCACTGATGTTCTCCTGATGTGACTGTGGAGTAGCTTTGGTTCGGTTTTGGCTTTGCTTGCTATATCATTTTCATAATTTATCTCTGCTTCTCTTCTCACACTAACATACTCATCCCTGGTTCTCTGGTATCTCTCTCTGCTTTCTAGTGTTCTGTTATTTCGGAAGTTCCTCCACGCCCTTTTATTCAGTTCCTGTGCTTCCATACATGCCCTATTAAACCATGGATTCTTCTTTTGCTTCTCGGATTTTGCCTTTTGGGCCTCGATGAACCTGTTTACTGCTTCCTGACCTTTTTGTGTGACAAAGTCCATCATGTCTTTTACAGACTTAGCTCTGAGGTCTGTGTCCCATGGTATATCCCTTAGGAAACTTCTCATCTCCTCATAATTTCCCTCTTGGTATGCCAGCCTTTTGTTTCCTAGTTCTTTTCGGGGGGGGGGAGAGGGGAGATAAATCCTAGATCTACTAGGTACTCAAAGCTCAATACACTGTGATCACTCATTCCCAAGGGTGCTTCCAACTTAACTTCCCTTATATCCCACTCATTTAGGGTAAATATCAGATCAAGCATGGCTGGTTCATCTTCCCTTCTCATTCTTGTCGATCCCTAGGTGTGTTGGCTTAGAACGTTTCTTGTTGCCACGTCCAGCAGCTTAGCTCTTCATGTATCTGGTCCTCCATATGGGTCTCTGTTCTCTCAAACCATCTTCCTGTTGTTGAAATTTGCCATGATTAGTAGTTCAGATCCATTCCTGCTAGTGACAGAAGCAGCTCTCTCTATTATGTTAATGGTGGCCATGTTGTTTCTGTCATATTCCTGTCTGGGTCTTCTGTCAATTGGTGGTGTTATATATGACTACGACTATAATTTTTTGTCCTCCAGTAGCTATGGTACCTGTTATGCAATCACTGAAACCTTCACAGCCTGAATAACCATCTCCTCAAAACTTTAGCCTTTTCTTACCAACAGAGCTACACCACCACCTTCTCTTCCTACTCTCTCTTTCCTCACGACACAGTAGTCCTGGGGAAACACTGCATTTGTTATGGTTTTCGTTAGCTTTGTTTCTGTGAGTGCTATTATGTCTGGATTTTCTTCTAGTACCCATTCTCCAAGTTCATTTTACAAAAGTTGTTTGCTTCTGAGACAAGAACTGTTTATCATACGTTGTATCGTGCTGAATTAAAATATAATAAATAACAATCATCCTCACTCGCGTGGGGTCCACGGTTCCAGCCCCATACAGCCCAGCTGAATGGAATAATAAATAAAATTTATAATTAGCTGTTGTTTTACGTGAAAGGGTTGTACAAAATCTTGCTTGACGCAACATGTGGTAGACGCTGAACGTTTTTCTTCCAGGCTTCAATGATGGACGGAGTGGCCAGTGTCTCTTGACACTGTGGGACTCTCCCACTCACCACTCTCCCACCCACCACTCTCCCACCCACCACTCTCCCACTCACCACTCTCCCACTCACCACTCTCCCACTCACCACTCTCCCACTCACCACTCTCCCACCCACCACTCTCCCACCCACCACTCTCCCACCCACCACTCTCCCACCCACCACTCTCCCAGTCACGAAGAAAGCAACAGTACTTTGTGTAAACGATGAGTCTCAATAACGTGGCTGAAGGTATATGATGACCACACCACACACCACAAGATGAAGAGACGACGACGTTTCGGGCCGTTCTGGGCCATTATCAAGTCGATTGTGATAATGATACAGTCGACATGATAATGGTCGAAGACGGACCGAAACGTCGTCGTATCTCCATGCTCTGGTGTGTGGTCTGTCCATCAGTACTTTGTGCACCCAGCCCGTTCTCGCGAGCGTTCACAACGTCAAGAACCTGTCGTTTCTTGAAAGTGCATTATCCTAACCTACCAGAGGACCCACGAACAGAAAACGGAACGTTATGCCAATTTCGCGAGCCGCCTCCATTTTCTTGATCGACAGATGTTGGCCTTGGGTTAAAGTATACGTCAAAATGCGACATGCTAATTGGAGGACAGGTTAGTGTATCCACCCTCAGGTTCCCAAGGAGCTGCCAAGTATGTTGGTCATCATTTATAAGCACCACAAGAGCTGCCTCGTGTTGTGATAGGTTTCCTTCATACGTGCTACATAGCCCCATGGAACTGGTTGCAAGGCACTCCCATTATGTAGCGAAACAGTTTTTTTGAGGACTTGAATGACGACTAGAGCTCATTACCAATTGTAAACATCATTTCTGTTCTCAGTGACCCGGACTTTGTTTAGATTCTCCTCGATTCTTTCAGACGCATTTTGCCTGAAGAGTAGTGTAATCCGTGTCATCTGCCCACTGGCGGAGCTCTCATAATCCGTGTCACCTGCCCACTGGCGGAGCTCTCATAATCCGTGTCATCTGAGCTCTCATAATCCTTGTCAGTTGCTCACTAACACAGCTCTCTTAAACCGTATCACGAGGTTACTCCACGTCCAACCTCATTTCGCTTGAAACCTCATTCCAATTACAAGTTCATTCCATTCACACGCTCAGTTCTCTCACAAACTCAGTCCTCTCACAAGCTCATTCCACTCACAAAATATATTCCTCTCATTAGTTGGTTTCTCTCTAGGATCAGTTCTAACAAAATTTAACTTATTGGAATACCTGGAAGCATTCTGGCGCTGAAATTACCTACAAAAGATATATATATTTGTTTGTAAAGTCGTAAATGCCGCTGAAAATTTGACGTTCATAAAGCGATGACTTTTTTTATGGACATTTAATAGTTCATATAAGAACCTTTAATACGTTAATATGAGAGAGCATTAATACGAATTGCGTAGGGAGTGTGAGGTCGATGTTCAGATTTTTAAACTCGGGTAATTTAAGCATAATGCCGCTATTTCGGGAATATTTCCTCTTTTTATTCCTAGATTCTGGGTCATTAGAGTATTTTGTTGCTAAGAGTGTTTAATAGTGCACTTGTTAGTTGCACTCATGGCAATTGGTGCATCTTTCGTACGTCATTATAAAAGTCTAATGCGACCTTTGGGCATGGTTATTACTTTTGATGTTATGAACGAGGCAAAGGTAATTTAACCCGACAGGCTAGTGTGACCGGGCTGAATGACTTCAAACACCAGGCGCTCTATCCAGAGCTAAAACTTGCCTGAACTTGACGCAATCAAAGACCGGATCATGAGGTTGATGATTGATAAAGATTAAGCCACCCAAGAGGTGGCACGGGCATAAATAGCCCGTAATAGATCATGAGGAATTATTCGGCTCATATAAGTGTGATACAAAATAAAAAGGTGTCTCGAGGGAAGGGGATTATCAGGGGGAAAAGCACCAAGGCATTACGACTGTATAGCACTTGGAAAGGGTCTGAATAAGGATTTGGGATGGAACGGGGGTAGGAATGATGCCCAACCTCTTGGACGGTTGGGGATTGAACGCCGACCTGCATGGAGCGAAACCATCGCTCTACCGTCCAGTCAAAGTGATTGGAGAACCACAAGTCCTTTTGACCTGTAATTGTTACATGCTAAGTATTTTTTTTATCGGCATCTATCATTCTTTGCAACAGGGTTTTCAACATTGGTTGTTCTTAACCGCTAAACTGCGCGGCTCTTTATAGTACTACATCCAGAAGTACACGATTGAAAATACTTAACAAATCAAATGAGAAATCATCTCAGACGGCTGTTACATATTCCTATTTAAGGACTATTCACATTGATATTATGTGTTATTCTTGCATGAAGGCACGTATATGTTTATATATATTTCTTGAAATGTATCGTGTTGGCAATATCAGTTGGACAAGAGCGGGGGTTGCTCCTCACACGTCTAATACCTGTTAGATTCGGGAAATTAGAATTGCTGGACCTGTTCGGTTATGGGAGTTCCAGATGTCACTTTTTAATATTCTTATATGTGTTAATTTACTGCAATTAAGCATGTGGCATTGTAACTTATATTATTTGCAAGTGACCATTATATTATAGTTTGCATTCTTACACTTTTGTGAACAATTGTTTGTTAAATTAGTTGTAAATATTAAAAAGTCCTTGTTTACCATGCCTCATCCTGGATGGAGGCGGAGGGAGAAAGAATGATGGGTAGAGACGGCGAGGTTATCTTGAGGTTATCTTGAGATGATTTCGTTTTTTTTTTGTGTGTCTCCGCGGCCCGGTCCTCGACCAGGCCTCCACCACCAGGAAGCAGCCCGTGACAGCTGACTAACACCCAGGTACCTATTTTACTGCTAGGTAACAGGGGCATAGGGTGAAAGAAACTCTGCCCATTGTTTCTCGCCGGCGCCCGGGATCGAACCCAGGACCAAAGGATCACAAGTCCAGCGTGCTGTCCGCTCGGCTCCCCTCCTTCTGTGTTCTTCACAGAAGGAGGCGAGAGAGTCAGTAACTGGGAGACGAGCGTAGGGTCAACTTGTCTCATAAGTGTCTGTGTAATTCTGTTTTTCCTTAGTAACAATTATCTGGAGAAGATATTTTTATTTGATTATAGACATTTTGTAGACCATCTGATTACTATTATATAACAGTGATAGATTAAGTTGTTATTAATTCACATTTTTTATTAATATAAACATATATTATATACATGTGTAATATTTTCCCCTGGTGATTTTGTTTCTAATAATATTGTATGTACGTAACTACGAGTTTACACTGGTTGCACGTGTTTAGGTACAGAGTCATATTCATGCCCCTAGACCGTTAATTTCTTGTCTCTGTGAGTGCAACGAGCCGTAAGTACAGGTACGTTACAACGCCGACAAGAGCACAGGAGGAAATCCCAGCTAATGAATGGAGCATAGGAAGAAGTCCTGGATACCAATGGGACCACAGCAGATGAACCCAGACACCTACTAGAGTACATAAGGAAATACAGACAGCTACTGGAACACAGAAGGCAACGCAGACCGCTACTGGACCATAGGGAAAAATAATCCCTGATAGCGACTGGAGCCGTGTATATGCGTTAATGACCACAGTGTCTGCATTAGTCTCAGGAAGCCGACGCGTTATTTGTTCCACTAACGAGGCCATTACCTTTCCGTGGGATTCAAATGCAGACAATATTGATAGTCGTTTTGACGGGTTTCAGATATAAATGAAACACAATCATAAGAGATCCTAAAATATATAACCTTACTGGTTGTGGGTTATCAGTTGTTGTCCGGCGCTTTCCCTCTTATCCATTCATCCATCAATCCGTCCAAATATATATATATATCCGTCCATTTATCCATGAGTCTATATATCCCTTCATACAGCTGTCTATCCATCAATCCAACTTTCAATCCATCCATTAAGCCATTTTTCTATCCATCTTTTCCTCTATTTACATATCTGTTCATCCATCTGTGATTTTCTAGTAAACTAATAAATTTCACGAGTAAACGGCGGGAGTAGCTTCAAACTCTACGGAAATCACTTAACCTGATTTTATTCACCCCTCCTCTACCCCTTCCTCTTTCTTGTGTGATTTTAAAATCGAACAGGGGGATGGGGGGGGGGGTAAACAAGCTCTATTTCTTAAAACATTTACCCTCGTCCTACCCTGCATGACTAGCCCATGGCCATCCCATACTCCAATCCTAATAAATGTGGGTGGGGCTATCCCTTAGCGTCTGGCCTCGAACCTTAGACACAGACACACACACAGACAACAAGACGTAATCTAGAATGATAGTCAAATAATATTACTAATTTTAGGATTACTGGAAATTGAGGGCGAAGAAAGACAAGTATAAGAACAATGTGTAAACACTGGAAAATAAAAAAACACAGAAACAAAAGACAGTGAAGGTTGAAGAGAATATATGTCACCGAGCACAGCACGTATGCAACGTCTCAGGGCCGGAGAGTCGTCTGGTGTCCTGCTCAAGATGAACGTAGGAGGAAGATTGCAGGTTCCATGCTGGAGTTCTCGTGATACTGGCTTTCCAGAGACATGTCCCATCCACCGATTCCAGGTATCCATTCCAGACACCAATTATAGGTACTGATTCCAGACACCTGTCACAAATCACTGCTTCCGACTCCTTATTCCACACGTGTGTTCAGACAGGATTTGATAGGCACGGTTTCAAGACACTGATTGCAGGAATAGATTTTAGCCACGGATTCCAGGAACTGATTTCACGAAAGAGTTTTAGGCATGGATTCGAAGCCCTGGTTCAAGGAACAGATTCTAAGTACGGATTCCAATCACAGACTCCAGACACGTATTGCAGTAACGGAATCCTGGCACAGATTCCAGGTTCAAAGTCTACACGATCCATATATATATATATATATATATATATATATATATATATACATATATATATATATATATATATATATATATATATATATATATATGTCGTACCTAGTAGCCAGAACTCACTTCTCAGCCTACTATGCAAGGCCCGATTTGCCTAATAAGCCTAGTTTTCATGAATTAATGTTTTTTCGACTACCTAACCTACCTAACCTAACGTTTTCGGCTACCTAGCCTAACCTAACCTATTAAGATAGGTTAGGTTAGGTTAGGTAGGGTTGGTTAGGTTCGGTCATATATCTACGTTAATTTTAACTCCAATAAAAAAAATTGACCTTATACATAGTGAAATGGGTAGCTTTATCATTTCATAAGAAAAAAATTAGAGAAAATATATTAATTCAGTAAAACTTGGCTTATTAGGCAAATCGGGCCTTGCATAGTAGGCTGAGAAGTGAGTTCTGGCTACTAGGTACGACATATATATATATATATATATGTCGTACCTAGTAGCCAGAACTCACTTCTCAGCCTACTATGCAAGGCCCGATTTGCCTAATAAGCCAAGTTTTCATGAATTAATGTTTTTTCGTCTACCTAACCTACCTAACCTAACCTAACCTAGCTTTTTTTGGCTACCTAACCTAACCTTACCTATATATATAGGTTAGGTTAGGTTAGGTAGGGTTGGTTAGGTTCGGTCATATATCTACGTTAATTTTAACTCCAATAAAAAAAAATTGACCTCATACATAGTGAAAAGGGTAGCTTTATCATTTCATAAGAAAAAAATTATAGTAAATATATTAATTCAGGAAAACTTGGCTTATTAGGCAAATCGGGCCTTGAATAGTAGGCTGAGAAGTGAGTTCTGGCTACTAGGTACGACATATATATATATATATATATATATATATATATATATATATATACCTGTCTTTAATACCTTTAATTGGTGTACATTATATGTATACTTACATCGAATCAAAATAACGTGTACACAAACACCATCTATACATATTTGGTATGCATTAGCTGTCTAGAAATACTTTATATACATAAATCAAGAGATAATTTGAATACTGAAAACATCTGGAGGTTCTCCGAACAAAGAAATCATTTGGAGATACGTGGGGTACATATATTATCTATAGATATTTCGTATGCATACATCATCTAGAGACAATTCGTACGTAGATGCCATCTAGGTACACAGACGAGGAGATACATGTGTGAGAGTAGAGGACGAGGGGGACACATTGGTGTCATTAACACAAGCGGAACAATGGGGAATTAACAAGGACTTACAAACACACACACACACACACACACACACACACACACACACACACACACACACACACACACACACGCGCGCGCGCGCGCAGCCTGGCAGGCGTTGTGAATAGCGCTCAAGAGGTAATAGTCCCAAGGATCCGAGGCATACCCGAGGATTCCCAACCGAGGCAGAAGCAAATGGGCATTTTTTCCTTCACCTGATGCTCTGTTCACCTAGGAAGTACCTTAAAATCAGACAGCTGTTATGGGCCACATACTGGGGGATGTGAGTGTTAGAGAGAAAAATATGTAGTAGAAATGATAGAGGAAAACAGGTCAGGAGTAAGTACATAAAGCAACCATCGGTTAGCAAGGCGGGTTCCAAGAGCTAACACCTTGACCCTGTGAGCATAATGAGTAACAAAACACATAGACTCACATAAACACACACACACACTAACACAGACATACATATACACACACATTCACACACACCCATACACATACACAAACGCACACAAATACACACACTCAAACACACACACACACACACACACACACACACACACACACACACACACACACACACACACACACACACACATGCATCTTCAATATGCATGAAAGCAGGCTGCTCTAACAAACTCCTCGGACAAGTTGCCGACTTTTATGCATATAAACATTTCTCCCGTGACTCGTGCATGACTAGCAATGTTGCCTCTGCAACACTCACCACCAGTTTCCCTTTTTTGGGTATTGATGCGTTGTCTGAGTGGTGAGTGTTGTATTACTGGCGAGTGTTGCTTCAGTGAGTGTTGCTTCAGTGAGTGTTGCTTCAGTGAGTGTTGCTTCAGAGCCGAGTGTTGCTTCAGTGAGTGTTGCTTCAGGGCCGAGTGTTGCTTCAGTGAGTGTCGCTTCAGAGGTAAGTGTTGCTTCAGAGGCGAGTGTTGCCCGAGTCGGTCATCTTTCAGTCATGATGAGTATTCATAAATCGTGCATGAGCGCTGTGTTGCAAGTGTTTAATGCAATCATGCACTTGCTTGTTTTCTTTTCCGACCAGCAAATGCGCATTGCAACATATGCGTTCACATGCAGAGACAAAATTTTTTATTTCTTAAGCTACCAAATTACCTCCCAACCACGATGAAGGTCCAATCGCCGAGAACTCCAAATACCAACTTGTAATTAGCCAATATGATACGTATCTATGTGCCTGTCTCACACAATTCTCGAGAGTCCTAAACTACCATTATCATTCGAGCTTTCAATAACAATTATGCAAAACAGATTCCTCTGGAATATATTATTGCACCATGGTTATATTTATCATTATCACCAGTACAACATGTTCGTCGCCAACAGCTATGGCAGTTTAGGAGAAGCATATTCGGGAATCCAATCGGTTAAGATTTCCATTCAATATGAGAGACATTCAATATTTGCAATATCCGCTGCTGAATGCAAGCATTTACTCGTGAAAGCTGCACATCTACGCCGTGTGTACGATTAATTACTAGAGGATCGAAGCAGCGCTCGTGTTTAGGCCGAGGCTGTGTTATCGGGCCCCAGCACGGCTCGGGCAAGACGGAGGACAATATGGACGGGAAACTTGGACGTGTTGACGGGGCCGGGTGAGCGTCCGAACTGGCTGCTCGCCCCCAGGGAAGACAGTAATGTTATTGGGAGTGTACTCTCGCGGCCTGTTGGGTCCACGGCACTTCAGGCAATATTTGGCATCTTGTGTGCGTGCGTGTACTCGCCTAATTGTACTAACCTAATTGTACTAACCTAATTGTACTAACCTAATTGTACTCACCTAATTGTACTAACCTAATTGTGCTCACCTAATTGTACTCACCTAATTGTTCTTGCGGGGATTGAGCTCTGGCTCTTTGGTCCCGCCTCTCAACCGTCAATCAACTGATGTACAGATTCCTGAGCCTACTGGGCTCTATCATATCTACATTTGAAACTGTGTATGGAGTCAGCCTCCACCACATTACTCCATAACTTCATAGTCCATTCCATTTACTAACTACTCTGACACTGAAAAAGTTCTTTCAAATGTCTCTGTGGCTCATTGGCTCATTTGGGTACTATGCTTCCACCTGTGTCCCCTTGTACGTGTGCCACCCGTGTTAAATAATCCATCCTTGTCCACCCCTGTCAATTCCCCTGCGAATTTTGTATGTGATGATCATGTCTCCCCTAGCTCTTCTGTCTTCCAGCGACGTGAGGTTCAGTTCACGTAGTCTGTCCTTACAACTCATGCTTCTTAGTTCTGGGACGAGCCTAGTGGCATACCTTTCGAACTTTTTCCAGCTTCGTCTTGTACTTGACTAGATACGGACTCCACGCTGGGGCTGCATACTCCAGGATTGGCCCTTACATACGTGGCATACAAGGTTCTGAAGGATTCCTTACACAGATTTCTGAAAGCAGTTCTGATGTTAGCCAGCCTCGCATAGACCGCTGATGTTATTCTTTTGATGTGGGCTTCGGGAAACAGGTTTGGCGTGATATCAACTCCCATATCTTTCTCTCTGTCCGTTTCGTGAAGGACTTCATCTCCCATTCGGTATCCAGTGACTGGCCTCCTAGTTCCTCCTCCTAGTTTCATTACCTTAAATTTACTTGGGTTTAACTTTAGAAGCCATATGTCGGACCATTCCTTTTAGTTTGTCTAGGTCATCTTGTAGCCTCATAGTATCCTCCTCTGTCCTGATCCTCCTCATAATTTTTGCGTCTTCAGCAAACATCGAGAGGAACGAATCAATTCCTTCAGGGAGATCATTTACGTATATCAGAAGCAGTATAGGTCGTAGGACTGATCCCTGTGGGACTCCACAGGTGACTCCCTGCCACTCGGAGACCTCACCTCTCACAGTGAATCGCTGTGTTCTGTAGCTTAGGTACTCTTATCCAGTGAAGTACCTTCCCTTTCACTCCTGCCAGCATCTCCAGTTTGTGCATTAGTCTCTTATGTAGTACTGTGTCAAAAGCTTTCTGTCAGTCCAGAAATATGCAGTTTACCCAGCCCCCCCCCCCTCTCTCTCTCTCTCTCTCTCTCTCTCTCTCTCTCTCTCTCTCTCTCTCTCTCTCTCTCTCTCTCTCTCTCTCTCTCTCTCTCTCTCTCTTGCCTGATTTTTGTTGCCTGGTCATAGAACTCAATTAATCCTGTTAGGCATGATTTGCTAACCATGCAATCACCTAGTCCCCTCTTGTATATTGGGACTACATTGGCCGTCTTCCAAATTTTTGGCAGTTCACCGGTTACCAGTGACTTGTTGTACACCATGGAGAGTGGTAGACACAGAGCTTCTGCTCCTTCCTTTAGAATCCATGGGGAGATTCCATCTGGGCCTATAGCCTTTGTCACGTCCAAATCTAGCAGATGCTTCCTCACCTCCCCACTGGTAATCTCAAACTCCTCTAGTGGTGTCTGGGTTGATGTTCCCTCCCTTATCTCTGGGACTACTTCTTGCTCTGAGGTGAAGACTTCCTGGAATTTCTTATTGAGTTCCTCGCACACTTCCTTGTCGTTTGTAGTGAATCTTTCTGCCCCTATCCTCAGTTTCATTACCTGTTCCTTCACTGATGTTTTCCTCCTGATGTGGTTATGCAGCAGTTTGAGTTGAGTCTTTGCCTTGCTCGCTATGTCATTTTCATATTACCTCTCTACCTCTCTTTTCACCCTGACGTATTCATTCCTGGCGCTCTGGTATCTTTCTCTGCTCTCTAGTGTTCTGTTGTTTCTTTAGTTTCTCCATGCCCTTTACCTACCTGTTTTGCTAGCTTGCAACTCTGATTAAACCATGGGTTTCTCATCTCCGTTTCATTTTTTTCCTTTTGGACTGGGACGAACTAGTCTGCTGCCTCCTTACACTTCTGTGGATTGTAGTCCATCATGTTTTGAACCGTCTTTCCTCTGAGCTCTGTTTCCCAAGCTATTTCAGTTAGGAATTTTCTCATCTCCTCATAGTTTCCTTTCCGGAATGCCGGCCTCTTGCTTTCTGGTCCCTTCCTTGAGTACATTAACCCTTCTTCGACCAGATATTCAAACAACAGTACACTGTGATCACTCATACCCACGAAGGCTTCAAGATTGATTTCCCTTATGTCTAAATCGTTCAGAGTGAATACTAGGTTGAGTCTTGCTGGTGCATCCTTGCCTCTCATTCTCGTGGGACCCTTGACATGCTGACTTAAAAAGTTTCTAGACGTCACCTCTAACAGTTTCGCTCTCCATGTTTCCTCACCTCCATGTGGTTCTCTATTTTCCCAGTCTATCCTTCCATGATTATAGACCCCCATGATGAGCAGATGGGATCGATTTCGACAGGCAGTAGCGGTTGCTCTCTCAATGATAGTGTTAACTGCCATGTTGTTTGTCATACTCTTGCCTGGGTCTTCTTTCATTTCGTGGTGGGTTATATATCACTGTTCCTACTACTCTTGGTCCTCCCATCGTCATGGTGCTTGTTATAAAGTATCTGAACCCTTCGCAGCCCGGAACAACCATCTCTTCGAAACTCCATTCCTTTCTCATCCGTGTACTCACCTAATTGTGCTTGCGGAGGTTGAGCTCTGGTTCTTTCGGCCCGCCTCTCAACTGTCAATCAATTGTTTACTAACTACTTTTTTCACACCACACACACACACACACACACACACACACACACACCCCAGGAAACAGCCCGTGACAGCTGACTAACTCCCAGGTACCTGTTTACTCCTAGGTAACAGGGGCATTCAGGGTGAAAGAAACTTTGCCTATTTGTTTCTGCCTCGTGCGGGAATCAAACCCGCGCCACAGAATTAAGAGTCCTGCGCGCTATCCACCAGGCAACGAGGCTGTGTGTGTGTGTGTGTGTGTGTGTGTGTGTGTGTGTGTGTGTGTGTGTGTGTGTATGTCGTTATCATATCTGTCCCATTTCACCTTTCCTCCAGTGTTGTGAGTTCTAAAAGAGGATGTATAGAGCGCTGGGAAGGGATCTTTGTCCGAGTTGCTGAAGGATAACCAGACGTTGTCCAGTGTGGCATATGCGGCCCTCGACATAGTGCTGGTGTGTGCCTCAGGTGGTAGATCTGGACTTTGAAGCATATGGTGTACAAGTCACTCCTTCAGTTCTCACTGCATTGCGTTCTTAGCAAAGGATTGCACTGAGTACTAATTTTGCAACTACGTCTTCTGTTATCCATGGTGAGATAATATTATCTGTACCTGTGTTGTGCGGCCTGTGTTTGTGTGTGTATTCACCTAGTTGTGCTTGCGGGGGTTAAGCTCTGCTCTTTCGGCTCGCCTCTCAACTGTCAATCAACTGTTACTAATTACTAACTCCCCCCCCCCTCCCACACACACACCGCCCCCCCCCCCCCGGAAGCAGCCCGTAACAGCTGTCTAACTCCCAGGTACTTATTTACTGCTAGGTAACGGGCATCAGGATGAAAGAAACTCTGCTCATTTGTTTCTGCATAGTCTGGGAATCGAACCCGGGCCACAGGATTAAGAGTCCAGCGCGCTGTCCACTCAGCTACAGACCCCTAAGTGTGTACTCACCTATTTGTGTCTGCAGAATCGATCATTGACTCTTGTATCCCGCCTTTCGAACATCGGTTGTTTACAGCAATGACTACGGTTCTATTTTCCTATCATACCTAGTTTTAGAATTATGAATAGTATTTGCTTCCACAACCTATCCCTTAAGTGCATTCCATTTTCCCAATACTCTCACGCTAAAAGAAAACTTCCTAACATCCCTTTGACACATCTGAGTTTCCTGCTTCCACCAATGCCCCCTCGTTCTGTTACTATTCCGTGTGAACATTTCAACCCATCCTCTGAATTGACAGTACGATTTAATACTAAGTGTAATAAGTACAATTTCTTTGTCATAAACAGTGCATAATTACACTTATGGGGCTGTTACATTTACCCAACCCCTTCCCCCGATTTAATTCTCCTCGTTTTCTGTTAAGACACTCAGAATCTTAGGATGAAGTTTTTAATTTTAATTTGCTATACACAAGTTTTAAATATCAGGAATTTCTTTTTCAGGTTTATTAAACAATATAGATTTTATACAAAATTTTAAAATATCTCGAGTTTCTTTACAATTTATTGATATATTTTAGTTTTATTTTATTAGTTTTATAAAACTGTAATATCAATATAGCTATAGGTTAAGTAATAATTGTAATTAAGAAGCAATAAAATTATTATCTTCAAAAACTAAGACAGTTAGGTGAGGTTGTGGTTTTCTATTCAGATTTTCAGGTAAACTAAAATATTCACAATATATTTGACAGTACGATTTAATACTAAGTGAAAAAAAGTACAATTCCTAACTGCTATGAGTAGTACATATTTGCCCTTATTTGTATTGTGACGATAATCTCCTTCAAGAGATTGAGCCTGCTCTTCCTCCAAATTACGTCGGTAAACAAATATATAAAACTACTATGGAAGAAATGTCCAACAATGACAACAACATCTCCAAGGTTTGCCAGAGCGCAAAACGTATGCAGCCAGGGACACCTGCTCAGCCTCAAACCGCCAAACTACCTGTCTTGTTGCCGGCTACTCGCTGATTGGCCGCCGGTCTGGCTGCAACTGCACTCCACCCCCCCATACTACTTGATGTCTGGGGCCGCCACGACCTCAGTCCTCAGAATATTCAGTGCTTTCATACGGTTAACACTTCTTCCTGGTAGACTGAGCTTTGGGCTTACGTGTACTAAGAGAGGTGATAGCTTAAAGCCAATATTCCCGCACCTCTCATTTTATTGTATATTGCACAGCTTGTTATTGCTCACTTGTCTTAACGTAACTTTTCATTTTTTCATTTAATTATTCTTATTATTTTGATTGATTGATTTTATTATACGAATTTGTATGTCCATTTTATTCATGTTTTGTTTATCTAACGTAATTAAAATTGCATTGTTAAAATTTACTTGTGTTTTGTGTGTCTTCTCCTTACCTTACCACAGACGAAGTTCCAGATTTTCTATTTTTTTTTATTCTATGTGACGAGGCCATACCCCTAGCTTTGAACAGCCGAACACCAACGCGTTACCGTCACAGTATCCTTACATTTACCACCCCACTTTTGGAGGACGGGCTGCAACATTTCGTCTATGTCCACTCTGTTAATCCCCCTGAGTATTTTATACTTTCTTATCATGTCTTCCCCCCCTCTCCTTTCTTCTCTCTAGTGTCGTAAGGCACAGTTCCTTCAGGCGTTCCTCATACCCCATCCCTCGTAGCTCTGGGAAGAATCTCGTTGTAAACCCCTAAACGTTTTCCAGTTTCCTTGTATGCTTCTTCAGATGGGGACTCCATGATGAGGCGGCATACTCTAAGACTGGCCTCACGTAGGCAGTGTAAAGCGCCCTAAATGCCTCCTTACTTAGGTTTCTGAATGATGTTCTAACTTTTGCCAGTGTAGAGTACGCTGCTGTCGTTATTCTATTTATATGTCCTTCAGGAGATAGATTAGGTGATACGTCCACGCCCAGGTCTCTTTCTCGCGTCGTCACAGATAGGCAGTTCCCCTTCATTGTGTACTGTCCCTTTGGTCTCCTATCACCTAGTCCCACTTCCATAACTTTACATTTGCTCGTGTTGAACTCCAGTAGTCATTTCTCTGACCATCTCTACAACCTGTTCAGGTCCTCTTGGAGGATCCTGCAATCCTCATCTGTCACAACTCTTCTCATCAACTTTGCGTCATCCGCGAACATCGACATGTAGGACTCTACTCCTGTAAACATGTCGTTAACATATTAGAAATAGAATTGGTCCCAGCACCGATCCTTGTGGTACTCCACTCGTTACTGTTTGCCAGTCCGACTTCTCGCCCCTTACCGTAAATCTTTGACTCCTTCCTGTTAGGTAGTTTCTTATCTATGCCAGGGCCTTTCGTCCCATCCCCGCCTGCCTCTCGAGTTTGAACAGCAGTCTCATGTGTGGTACTATATCAAAGGCTCTTTGGCAGTCCAGAAATATGCCGTCTGCCCAACCAGCTCTGTCCTTTATCCTCGTTATTTTGTCATAGAATTCCAAAATGTTTGTTAGGCACGATTTCCCTTTCCAGAACCCATGTTGATGTTTGTTCACAAACCTACGTTCTCCAAGTGTGCAACCAGTTGTAGCCTAATTATTCTTTCAAGTATTTTACAGGGGATGCTTGTCAGTCATACAGGTCTATAGTTAAGTGCCTCCTCCCCTCCTTAAGAGCCTTTTTTGAAAATCGGTACAACATTTGCCTTCTTCCAGCAACTGGGCAAATCTCCCGACATAAGTGACTCATTAAAGGTCATTGCCAGAGGCACGCTGAGGACCTGCGTTGCTTCTTGTAGTATCCTCAGTGATAGTTTGTCTGGTCTAACCGCTTTATTTGCAGCCAGTTTTGTCAACTGTTTCACCTGTTTCCTGCTGTCACCTCTATATCTGATAACCTTTCATCTAGGGCAATCTCTTCTAACAATGGGAGCTGCTCAGGCTCGGTTGTGAACACTCCATGGAAACTGGCATTCAGTGCCTAGCAGATTTCCTTGTCACTTTCAGTATATGCCCCTCTATTTTTCCTTACTCTTGTCACTTGGGCGTTAACAGACATTTTTCTTTTTATATGGCTGTATAGTAAATTGGGTTGCTTTTTTGCTTTGATCGCAATATCGTTCTCATAGTTCCTTTCCGATGTTCGTCTTATGTTAATGTAATCGTTCCTAGCTCTGCATCTGCTCCTGTCGTCCTCTGTCCTTTGTCTTCTGTACTTCCTCCACTCCCGCCTGCTGTCAATTTTTGCTTCCTGACACTATTTGGCCATGGGTTATTATATTCCCACTTATTTTTTCCCGTGCCACCCAAGAGGTGGCACGGGCCTGAGTAGCCCACAAAGGAAGGATTTACAGGATTGATGATTGATAGAGATTAAGCCACCCAAAAGGTGACACTGATATGAATAGCCTATAAGTGGAAGCTGCAGCCATTTCCAGTACCAGTAGTTGATATTGGAGATCTGTGGATGAATGGCGTCTATATTGTCGCTCACAGTCTATGTCCTGTAAAAGGCTTGACTGTTAAGGCCAGTGTATGGATTTACAATTCATTTGTGTGGATATATAGACAGTAAAGAGGTTAGATGAGAAACGATATCTTTAATGAGATAAGATATTTATAAGGTATTAAATGGGAATCAATGATCTTGCTCAAATCGTTTTTTTAACTGATCAATCAAAAATTAATCTAAATTATACAAACCACTGCTAATATTCAGATTACATGCTATTGTAAACTGTATTAAGGCAGATTCAATAACGTTTCTATTGAAAAAGTTTTTTCAATTCATTATTGAAGAAGTTTTTGAAACTCCAAAGACTCGACCGACTCCGATGAATCGACTGACAACGAAGACTGGACCGACTCCGAAGACTAACCCAAGGAAGCTGACCACGATGACTAGACCGATTCCCATGCTTCAGTCTCTCCCGCCCCTCATCCGGCTGCCCGAGCACGCTCTCCCCTCCTGATCCCGTACCGGCACCACCCAGACGGACAGGCTTCCATGCTGCCTCCTCCGGGTATATCCAACGTGGCCGCCCACTATCCAAGGAGGACAACATAACTCTATAATTCACAACGACACCTGGGAATACAGGTGAAGGGAAGTAGGATGGATCCTTCGCATGGTCTTCCCTCAAGAACACCTCGACCACCTCTACGACTACACCTTGAAGAAGGAAATTCGACCAGACTACCAACTTCGGGGAACTGGAATAAGGAAACCAATCCACTTGTAACACCCGGACATCTCCTCCTAGACCGGTCGACTGTGGCCAGCCCCGCCGACAGTCCTGCTGACTCCCGTGACACTCGGCTGTGAGCAACGTTTGTACCCAGTCAATTCACCGGTCTGGCCATCCTTATGGTTTTGGATTGGCGCGTCCACAGACCCATCCCAGATCTCCAGTATCAGCTATTGATACAGATTAATGGTTCCAAAGAGCCACCACTTACGGGCTCACCATAGCCCGCGCTACCTGGAACATTTTCTTCCAGTAGCTGAATCTAAAACGACGACAACAATTGTAACTCCATCCTTCTGAAGATGTATTATTAAATACGAAAGAACCTAAGGAAATTCCTGCCTTAATCCTTCCTTCGTGGTCTAATATTTTCCCCAAATAGGAAAATAGTAAGATCAGCGTGAGACAGGCACATTTCAGTGAGAAAAAGGCTACATTTTTAAGAAAGCTCTACACTTGCTTTCCATCTCGTACTTGGCCATGTAGGAGGCAGTTAGTATGACTGACGATGGTGGTTCCGCTGCTGCACTGGCCATTAGAGGTTTCTTAACGAGCTCCGCAAAGGGAGGTTTGTGGGGCCTACAGGGAAAGCTCGCTCTGGAGGTGCGGGGCATTTATTAGAGAGGAAAAAGAGGAAACAAAAATACAGCTGGTGGAAAGTTAATCTAAAGTTACTCTTTCTTCTCTCTCTCTTTCTCTTACTAGCCCCTCCCCCCTGCCACATCTCTCTCTCTCTCTCTCTCTCTCTCTCTCTCTCTCTCTCTCTCTCTCTCTCTCCCTCCCCGTATCTCCATCACTCTCTCTGTCTCACTCTCACTCCCCCCTCTCTCTCTCTCTCTCTCTCTCTCTCTCTCTCTCTCTCTCTCTCTCTCTCTCTCTCTCTCTCTCTCTCTCTCTCTCTCTCTCTCTCTCTCCCTCCCCGTATCTCCATCACTCTCTCTGTCTCACTCTCACTCCTCCCCCTCTCTCCTCTCTCTCTCTCTCTCTCTCTCTCTCTCTCTCTCTCTCTCTCTCTCTCTCTCTCTCTCTCTCTCTCTTCATGCGCTTTCTTACCATTTCTTGCTCACTCAATATTTATAATTGAAAAAATATATACATTATATATATATATATATATATATATATATATATATATATATATATATATATATATATATATATATATATATATATATATATATAATATATATATACACACACAATCATATCCCATTAAAAATGAAATGTTTGAAATTCATGGCAAGCATCTGACGCTTTATCTTGAAAGGTAAAAACAATAAACCCTACACAATTTTCAGGGGAATTGAAAGAGTAGATAAGGATGGATTATTTAACACAGGTGGTACTCGCAACAAGGGGACACAGTTGCAACTGAGTAGCCAAATGAGCCACAACGACATTAGAAAGAACGTGTTCAGTGTCAGAGGAGTTATTAAATTGAATGCATAAGGAACTGGTGTGATGGAGGTTGACTCCATACACAGTTTCAAATGTAGCTATAATAGAGGCCATTAGGCTCAAGAATCTGTACACCGGTTGATTGACAGTTGAGAGGCGGGACCAAAGAGTCGAAGCTCAGTCCCCGCAAGCACAATTAGGTGAGTATACACACACGCACGCACACGAGTCAAATAGAGAGAAAGATATCGGGGTTGATATCACACCGAACCTGTCCACAGAAGCTCAAATCAAAAGAATATCATCAGCGGCATATGCAAGATTGGCCAACATAAGAACTGCCTTTAGAAACTTGTGTAAGGAATCGTTCAGGATCTTGTATAACATTTGTCAGACCAGTCCTGGAGTATGCAGCTCCAGTCTGGAGTCCATACCTAGTTAAACACAAGTCAAATTCAGAGAAGATTCAGAGGTATGCCACCAGACTATTCCCAGAACTGAGAGGTATGAGCTACGAGGAAAGGGTACGGGAGCAAAGCCTCACGTCCCTGGAAGACAGAAGAGTAAGGGAAGACATGAAAACCACTCACAAAATTCTCAGGGGAATTGACAGAGTGGACAAAGAGAAACTATTTAGCACGGGTGGAACAATAACAACAAGACACGGGAGGAAACTTAGTACCCAAATGAGCCACAGAGACATTAGAAAGAATTTCTTAAGTGTCAGAGTAGTTAACAAATGGACTGCATTAGGTACTGATGTGGTTGAAGCAGATTCCATACACAGTTTAAAATGTACATTTGACGGCCAAATAGGCTTCCGAATCTGTACATTAGTTGATTGATAGTTGAGAAGTGGTACCAAAGACTAAACGCTGAAAACCTGCAAGCACAACTAGATGAATAAAACTAGGTGAGTACACACACAAATGCTGGAATATGCGGCTCCACCGTGGAGTCCACATCAAGTCAAACACAAAACAAAGCTAGAAAAGGTTCAGAGGTATATGCCACCAGGCTAGTCCCCGAGGTAAGGAGTATGAGCTACGAGAAAAGATTACTGGAACTAAACCTCAGGACACTGGAAGACAGAGCAGTTAGGGAATACATGATCATTACCGATAAAATTCTCAGAGGAATTGTCAAAGTAGATAAAGATAAACTATTCAGAAAAGGTGATACGTGAACAAGGGGACGTATTGAAACTGAGAACCCAAATGAGCCAAATGGACGTTTGAAAGAACTTTTTTAGTATCAGAGTAGTTAACAGATGGAATGCATTAGGCAGTGATGTGGTGGAGGCTGACTCCATACAGTTTCAAATGTAGATTTGATAGAGCCTAGTTGGCCCTGGAATTTGTACACTAATTGATTGACAGTTTTCAGGCTCGACCAAAGAGCCGAAGCTCAACCCCCTTAAGCACAATTAGGTGAGTATACAGACACACACACACACACACACACACACACACACACACACACACACACACACACACACACACACACACACACAGGTAAGGGCCTCGTAGCCTGGTGGATAGCGCGCAGGACTCGTAATTCTGTGGCGTTGGTTCGATTCCCGCACGAGGCAGAAACAAATGGGCAAAGTTTCTTTCACCCTGAATGCCCCTGTTACCTAGCAGTAAATAGGTACCTGGGAGTTAGTCAGCTGTCACGTGCTGCTTCCTGGGGTGTGTGTGTGGTGTGGAAAAAAACACAAAAAAAACAAAAACAAAAAGTAGTTAGTAAACAGTTGATTGACAGTTGAGAGGTGGGACGAAAGAGCAAAGCTCAACCCCCGCAAACACAACTAGGTGAATACAACTAGGTGAATACACACACACACATACACACACACACACACACACACACACACACACACACACACACACACACACACACACACACTTAGCATTCATAAATTTTAGGCTGAATTCTAATCAAAATATAGTTTTATTTGCAGAGGTGTTTCGTCCAATTTAGCGGATACAATACCAGTTTATCATAGCTTAACACTATTTACAAAATTGATATATATATGTAATGGTAGCGGGGCGTCATTGTGGGGGTAGAAACTATGGTGGTAGTAGTAGTGGTGGTGAAGAGGTCCGGGTGTTAGTAGTGGTGGTGAAGAGGTCCGGGTGTTAGTAGTGGTGGTGAAGAGGTCCGGGTGTTAGTAGTGGTGGTGAAGAGGTCCGGGTGTTAGTAGTGGTGGTGAAGAGGTCCGGGTGTTAGTAGTGGTGGTGAAGAGGTCCGGGTGTTAGTAGTGGTGGTGAAGAGGTCCGGGTGTTAGTAGTGGTGGTGAAGAGGTCCGGGTGTTAGTAGTGGTGGTGAAGAGGTCCGGGTGTTAGTAGTGGTGGTGAAGAGGGCCGGGTGTTAGTAGTGGTGGTGAAGAGGTCCGGGTGTTAGTAGTGGTGGTGAAGAGGTCCGGGTGTTAGTAGTGGTGGTGAAGAGGTCCGGGTGTTAGTAGTGGTGGTTGTCGTCGTTGTGGCAGTTTCTGTTGTCTTGTGAGTGGTAGTCTCTGGTAGTCATTAGGAAATGAAGGTGCAAGTTGCATGTTGCTAAGGTTTGATTATTGAGGAAATAGTTAAGATAATAACGGTAATGATGATAGTCTTCCATCTAGGGATTACCCTAGATGGAAGACTATCAGATATAGAAGTGACAGCAGAAGAGGTAATGAAATAGTTGACAACACTGGATGCAACTAAAGCAGTTGGACCAGACAAAGTATCACCGTGAATACTAAAAGAGGCAGTGCAGGCCCTCAGCGTGCCTCTGGCAATGATCTTTAATGAGTCACTTATGTCGGGAGAATTGCCCAGTTGCTGGAAGAAAGCGAATGTCGTACCGATTTTCAAGAAAGGAGATAGGGAAGAGGCAATGAACTACAGACTCGTATCAGTGACAAGCATCCCCTGTAAAATACTTGAAAGAATAATTAGGCTAAGACTTGTTGCACACCTGCAGAGTATTAGGTTTGTAAGCAAACACCAACATGGGTTCTGGACAGGGAAATCATGCCTAACAAACCTTTTGGAATTATATGATAAAATAACCAGTATAATGCAGGACAGAGAAGGTTGGGCAGACTGCATATATCTAGACTGCCAAAAAGCTTTTGAAACAGTACCGCACATGAGACTGCTGTTCAAACTCGAGTGGCAGGCGGGGGTGGGAGAAAATGTCCTAGCATGGGTAAGGAACTACCTAACAGTAAGGAGCCAGAGAGTAATGGTAAGGGGCGAGAAGTCGGACTGGAGAACAGTAACAAGTGGATCAGTGATCCTCAAGGATCAGTGCTAGGACCAATTCTATTTCTAATTTACGTAAATTATATGTTTACAGGAGTGGAATTCTACATGTCAATGTTCACGGATGACGCAAAATTAATGAGAAGAGTTGTGACAGATGAGGATTGTAGGATCCTCCAAGAGGACCTGGACAGGTTGCATAGATGGTCAAAGAAATGGTTACTGGTGTTCAACACGAATAAATGTAAAGTTATGGAAATGGGATCAGGAGATAGGAGACCAAAGGGAAAGTGCACAATGAAGGGGAACTGCCTACCTGTGACGATTCGAGAAAGAGACCTGGGAGTGGACATAACACCTAATCTAACTCCTGAAGCACATATAAATTGGATAACGACAGCAGCGTACTCTACACTGGCAGAAGTTAGAACATCATTCAGAAACCTAAGTAAGGAGGCTCTTAGGGTGCTTTACACTGCCTACGTGAGGCCAGTTTTAGAGTATGCCGCACCTTCATGGAGTCCCCACCTGAAGAAATACATAAGGAAACTGGAAAAGGTTCAGAAGTTTGCGACGAGGCTTGTCGCAGAATTACGATGGATGGGACATGAAGAGCGCCTGAAGGAACTGAACCTTACGACACTAGAAAAAAGAAGAGAGACGGGGGATGTGACAAGAACGTATAAAATACTCAGGGGAATTGACGAAGTGGAAATAGATGAAATGTTCACACGTAACAGTAACAGAACGAGGGGGACATTGGTGGAAGCTGGAAACTCAGATGAGTCACAGAGATGTTAAGAAGTATTCTTTTAACTTGAGAGTAGTGGAAAAATGGAATGCACTTAAGGAGCAAGTCGTGGAAGCAAACTCTATTCGTAATTTTAAAACTAGATATGATAGGGAAATGACTGGAGTTATTGCTGTAAACAACCAATTGCTGGAAAGGCAGGATCCAAGAGTCAATGCTCGATCCTGCAGGCACAAATAGGTGAGTATACACACACACTCACTCACACACACTGTTGGAGGTGACGACTAGAAACAATTTAAGTCAGCATGTCAAGGGTCCCACGAGAATGAGAGGCAATGATGAACCAGCAAGACTCGACCTAGTATTCACTCTGAACGATTCAGACATAAGGGAAATCGGTCTTCAAGCCCCCGTGGGTATGAGTGATCACAGTGTACTGTTGTTTGAGCATCTGGTCGAAGTAGGGTTAATGTACTCAAAGAAGAGACCAGAAAGCAAGAGGCCGGCATTCCGGAAGGGAAACTATGAGAAGATGAGAAAATTCCTATCTGAAACAGCTTGAGAAACAGAGCTCAGAGGAAGACGGTTTAATACATGATGGACTACATCACACAGAAGTGTAAGGAGGCAGCAGACAAGTTCGTCCCAATCCAAAAGGAAAAAAATCTATGCAGATGAGAAACCTCTGGTTTAATCAGAGTTGCAAGCTAGCAAAGCAACTAAGTAAAAGGGCATGGAGAAACTATAGAAACAACAGAACACTAGAGAGCAGAGAAAGATACCAGAGCGCCAAGAATGAATACGTCGGCGTGAGAGGAGAGGTAGAGAGGCAATATGAAAATGACATAGCGAGCAAGGCAAAGACTCAACCCAAACTGCTGCATAACCACATCAGGAGGAAAACATCAGTGAAGGAACAGGTAATGAAACTGAGGATAGGGACAGAAAGATTCACTACAAACGACAAGGAAGTGTGCGAGGAACTCGATAAGAAATTCTAGGAGGTTTTCACCTCAGAGCAAGGAGAAGTCCCAGAGATAAGAAAGAGAACATCAAACCAGACACCACTTGAGGAGTTTGTGATTATCAGTGTGGAGGTTAGGAAGCATCTGCTAGATTAGGACGTAACAAAAGTTCCACCTTCATTTCCTAATGACTACCAGAGACTACCACTCACAAGACAACAGAACGACGACAACCACCACTACTAACACCCGGCCCTCTTCACCACGACCACTACTACTACCACCATAGTTTCTACCCCCAAAATGACGCCCCACTACCATTACATATATCAATTTTGTATATAGTGTTAAGCTATGATAAACTGGTATTGTATCCGCTAAATTGGACGAAACACCTCTGCAAATAAAACTATATTTTGTTGATTAGAATTCAGCTTAAAATTTGTAAATGCTAATTAGGAATATATTTTTTTCGAATTAGCAGTTGAATGTCGATGTTCTCGATTATAATGTTGTGAATGAGATGGCGAATTGTTGGAATGGTTGTGTAATGGACGTACGTGTAGTAGATTGTTATGGTGAATGATGTTGTTATGCTTATCGAGGTTGAGCTAGCCGTTTGCTCGATTATATTCATGGTCACCCACTCAGTTACTAGCCGCACCCAACGCTAAATAAACACCTGTAAGAGAGAGAGAGTCTTGAACAACTGCCGTCAGAGCAGTTGTTCAAGTCTCACAGCCAAGTCTCGCAGTCCAAGCTGCCATCTACCGTCAGCGCTGCGGCTGCCATCTACCGTCAGCGCTGCGGCTGCCATCTACCGTCAGCGCTGCGGCTGCCATCTACCGTCAGCGCTGCGGCTGCCATCTACCGTCAGCGTTGTGGCTGCCATCTACCGTCAGCGCTGCGGCTGCCATCTACCGTCAGCGTTGTGGCTGCCATCTACCGTCAACGCTGCGGCTGCCATCTACCGTCAGCGCTGCGGCTGCCATCTTCCGTCAGCGCTGCGGCTGCCATCTACCGTCAGCGTTGTGGCTGCCATCTACCGTCAGCTCTGCGGCAGCCATCTACCGTCAGCTCTGCGGCAGCCATCTACCGTCAGCGCTGCGGCTGCCATCTACCGTCAGAGCTGCGGCTGCCATCTACCGTCAGAGCTGCGGTTGCCATCTACCGTCAGCGCTGCGGCTGCCATCTACCGTCAGCGCTGCGGCTGCCATCTACCGTCAGAGCTGCGGCTGCCATCTACCGTCAGCGCTGCGGCTGCCATCTTCCGTCAGCGCTGCGGCTGCCATCTACCGTCAGCGTTGTGGCTGCCATCTACCGTCAGCTCTGCGGCAGCCATCTACCGTCAGCTCTGCGGCAGCCATCTACCGTCAGCGCTGCGGCTGCCATCTACCGTCAGAGCTGCGACTGCCATCTACCGTCAGAGCTGCGGCTGCCATCTACCGTCAGCGCTGCGGCTGCCATCTACCGTCAGCGCTGCGGCTGCCATCTACCGTCAGCGCTGCGGCTGCCATCTACCGTCAGCGTTGTGGCTGCCATCTACCGTCAGCGTTGTGGCTGCCATCTTCCGTCAGCGTGCGGCTGCCATCTACCGTCAGCGTTGTGGCTGCCATCTACCGTCAGCGCTGCGGCTGCCATCTACCGTCAGCGCTGCGGCTGCCATCTTCCGTCAGCGCTGCGGCTGCCATCTACCGTCAGCGTTGTGGCTGCCATCTACCGTCAGCTCTGTGGCAGCCATCTACCGTCAGCTCTGCGGCAGCCATCTACCGTCAGCGCTGCGGCTGCCATCTACCATCAGAGCTGCGGCTGCCATCTACCGTCAGAGCTGCGGCTGCCATCTACCGTCAGCGCTGCGGCTGCCATCTACCGTCAGCGCTGCGGCTGCCATCTACCGTCAGAGCTGCGGCTGCCATCTACCGTCAGCGCTGCGGCTGCCATCTACCGTCAGAGCTGCGGCTGCCATCTACCGTCAGCGCTGCGGCTGCCATCTACCGTCAGCGCTGCGGCTGCCATCTACCGTCAGAGCTGCGGCTGCCATCTACCGTCAGAGCTGCGGCTGCCATCTACCGTCAGAGCTGCGGCTGCCATCTACCGTCAGAGCTGCGGCTGCCATCTTCCGTCAGCGCTGCGGCTGCCATACTGTACAAAGAGTACAGTTAAATAATACATTAAAGGTAATTAGCCAGTTACTCAAAGGATAGCAATGATGGCACTCAAAATTTTGTGCTCAAATTGTAACTGGTAGCAGAGTACACCTTAGGATGAATTGTATTCAACTAAATTCAAAATGAGACAAACGTGAAAGATAATGTAAATGTGTTTAGTTATTAGTTTTGTACTAATGACAATACAAATTAGCAGTTAATTAAGAAACTACAATGATGCCAATAAAGTGGCATTATTAATAACATGTAAATGAAAGCACCGACTGTTAAAAATTTAAGCTAAGAACACCTAGGTTGCAAGTGTGAAAGTGTCTCCAATAAAGTCAGGCAATTAACATTAATTGCTGACCCAGATGAGTGCAACAAAGGTGACTACAACATCACGCCGGGGGACCCGCCGCCTCCGAGGCTGACCGGGGCGAAGGCCGTGTGTTTACTGCTCGGCGTAGCTACAGCGTAGCTGTAGGTAGACCTCTGTAGATCTCTGCGTAGGTAGACCGGGAGGAAGAGTGCCCTTGCCGCCCGTGACGAGTGGACTGTAGTGTGTGTGTGCCCACTATAGCCCGTAGGGAGCACCTCGG
>NC_091150.1:51248010-51330510 GCF_040958095.1 Procambarus clarkii | reverse complement strand
TGTGCACAACTATATTCTACCCACCTCAAGACTCCGCTCCAATATAGAAGCATCAAGAAATATATATATATAAATATAAATATATATATATATATATATATATATATATATATATATATATATATATATATATATATATATATAATATGTATAAGACGATATGCAGCACCCGGGAGAGCCTTGTTGGGAGAGTTGGGCACTCTCGTGCACTGGCACATATCATCTTCTACCAACCCCTTATATATTTGTATATATAGGTAAATTTATTGTACAAGATTACAAAATGTGGCCTTAACACACACATAACACAACCAATACAAGTAAAATGAAAAACACGTCAGTGGCAAACATTGATAGATGTCTCGGACAGATCCGATCATTGTTGCAAGTCAAACACTTCTTCGAATTCCTTCGAAGTTGAACTCGTGCCCAAGACGCAACAGGCCTTTCCTCTCTGAATCGCGACACCGAGGCGCTGGAACATCAAGCTTTTCGCTCTCTGGTCTTTTGTAACGCCGATCAATTTGTCCCCCAATTTCTTCAGGAACTTCATTGCACATTTTCCCCTCGAACCGAGGGTCTCCGAACCGATCGGAACAACTATATATATAAGTTGTGAGGTACAACCTCTGGTGCAAGTGTAGGGACCCATAGCCTTGAAGAAAATAAAGAGTATTCAGAGAAGACCTTGTGGATTCTCGCTGAACACATTAAGATTTTCTTCCCCTACCATGCCTATTCTTTTGTATATAAACATATATATTGATTTGTTTTATTTAAATTTTATTACAAAAAAGGAGTTACGTATAAGGTACAATGAGGATTATCATAAATCGTCGAGTTCCTCCAGCCCCACGGATGGCGGGAAGGAACCCTCAATGCAGTGCGTATTTCCCGTCTGTATCGCCACACCAATATATATATATATATATATATATATATATATATATATATATATATATATATATATATATATATATATATATATATATATATATATATATGTCGTACCTAGTAGCCAGAACTCACTTCTCAGCCTACTATTCAAGGCCCGATTTGCCTAATAAGCCAAGTTTTCCTGAATTAATATATTTACTATAATTTTTTTCTTATGAAATGATAAAGCTACCCATTTCTCTATGTATGAGGTCAATTTTTTTTATTGGAGTTAAAATTAACGTAGATATATGACCGAACCTAACCAACCCTACCTAACCTAACCTAACCTATATTTATAGGTAAGGTTAGGTTAGGTAGCCAAAAAAAGCTAGGTTAGGTTAGGTTAGGTAGGTTAGGTAGACGAAAAAACATTAATTCATGAAAACTTGGCTTATTAGGCAAATCGGGCCTTGAATAGTAGGCTGAGAAGTGCGTTCTGGCTATTAGGTACGACATATATATATATATATATATATATATATATATATATATATATATATATATATACCGATCTTTTTATCTCAATAAAATATATATTACCGGTATTTTTCTCTTAACGCATATTCACAGAGAACAGCAAATTAGCATTTAAAACCTGGATTCAGACCTCATTACAAGCAAATAAATATTCATTGGTGACTGGAATACGGCTCGCAATTACTATTCCATAATATCCTTTATCATTTGTGAAGTTCTGCCAATATCACGGGTGTTTTATATTCCGTCCGGCACCCTTGGCCGCTCGCCCACGGTAAGTGGAGAGGAGTTCACATTCAGATGTTTAATATAAGCTTATATATATGTGTGTTCCCACAACAGAATTGGTCCATTGGCTTTAGTGGCATTACATTTTGTCCTCCCATTTAACGCTCTGGAGTTTTTGCTCGCTGTTGAACATTGAGTGAACATTGTGGTATGTTCTAGGGGGGGGGGGGGGGGATTTAAAAAGATAGTGATTTTTTTATGATTTTTAGGCTAATGGGCAACGGTCTCAAGTGGTTAAATGTGTTGCTTAAGTTCGTATAGTTTTAAGACAAAACTCACTTAATATTTGACGTTTGTCAGTAACTGATTTTAGTGCCTAATTTCACACGATGATTTTCTTTCTTCTCTGTCAATTCCCTTTATAATTGTGCCAGTCTTTAACATGGTAATTTAAAGGGTTAATGTTATAATAACTTCCGAGCCCTAACTGCTGCACGTTACCATGGAGATAGATTCTTCACCTATTCATAAACAAATATTTTGTTAAATTACTATTCATAGCCAGGATCCCTCAAGCATTTATGTAAACACGAAACCTGTATATCTTTCCTCAATCATGGCGGCTTTATTTACATTAATTAGACAACTTTATGCTCCGAAGTGCTGCCTGGTTGTTTATGACAATAACCTCATAAGCTGTTTAATTATTTTAACAAAGCTTCCTTGATTGTGGGAAGATGTAAAGGTTTCACAATCGGAAGCGCAAATACTTGACAAGTCCTCCTGACCCTGAATATTTGTCCCAATAAATCCTCATGGATAATTTGAAGCATAAAATATTTTATCATTTCCATTCGTTGTTGTATTATGAAAAGTGTGAAGGTTCGTCTTCGAATACCGATAACGTAGCTTCTTAAGTGGCGACTTCCGGTAAGTATAACTGTGTTACAGCCAATTTGCGGTGTCTTAAACGACAAGGCTAGTCATTCCCCCGGAAGGTCAAATAGCGTTATGGAACATCTTATCTTTGACAGCTTAGTGATGTTGTCCTCTTTTACGTTTCTATCCTTAGTCACTCCTGGACGCACGAGGGGACTCTACGTTGCTCTATTACGCACTCTGAGTAAGGCTTACAAGATAGTGGCACGAGTACAAGTGGTATCCATGGTTCGAGTCTCCTTTACCACTTATTCCCATTGCCCTCATTTTGTGTGCTATCACTCCATGGTCACATATATCGAATGCCTTTGAGAAGTCCGTGTATTCCACATCAGCATTCCGTTTTTCTTCCAATGCCTCTGTGATTTTGTTATAGTGGTTCAGTAACTGTGAGAGGCATAACCTTCCTGCTCTAAATCCATGTTTGCCTGGGTTGAGGAGGTCATTGGTCTCCTTGAAACTGGTGACCTGACCTGATCACTCTCTCAAATATTTTGTTAAGTGGGACGTTAGTGCAATTGGTCTATAATTATTTCCCAATGCTTTGCTCACTCCCTTGTGTAAAGGGACTATGTCTGCTGATTTAAGCGTATCTGGTATCGGCACCGTGTCCAAGCTCCTCCTCCACCTATCCTGCCAGTATGCCAGTAGTGCCTGTGCTACTGGCCCTTTGCATTTCTTAATAAATATTGAATTCAATGAATCTAGACCCGGAGTTGAGTGCATGGGTATGTTGTCTATTTCTTTTTCAAAATCTGCAACGCTCGTATTAACATCGTTATATTTACAGGGGTTTGGATATCATGCATAAGTTGCCCGGATCTTCCACTTTAATGCTGTTTATTGGAGTGATAAACAAACTGCTTATTTAGGATTTCACCAATCTGTTTGTCATCCTCAGCGTATGAACCTTAACTCATACGAATAGGTCCAATGCTGGCATGGTTTTTGCTTTTGATTTCGCATATGTGAAGAAATATTTTAGGATTTTCTTTATTTCTTGTATTGCTTTCTGTTCTAGTTGCATTTTTCAATCTGATATGAATGCTTCAGTCTCTGCTCGATTTCTTCAATCTCCATCTTTGAATTATTCCTTCTTTGTATGGGAAAGTCATGTCTGCTTAAGCATTTCTGTTATTTTTTTCCTGCTTTTGTGGCTTCGTCTGCGTTCTCTTTCTACGTTGAACCTCTTTCTGGCTTGCCTATTGGAGGGGAGCTGGTGGCTGAGCGGACAGAACACTGGACGCGTGATCCTGTGGTGCCGGGTTCGATCCCGGGCGCCGGCGTGAAACGATGAGCAGAGTTTCTTTCACACTGATGTCCCTGTCACCTAGCAGTAAATAGGTACCTGGGAGTTAGTCAGCTATCACGGGATGCTTCCTGGGGGTGGAGGCATGGTCGAGGACCGGGCCGCGGGGACACTAAAAAGCCCCGAAATCATCTGAAGATAACCATCTCAAGATTGCCTCTAAGAAACATGTTTCAGACAGACTTTATATGCTTCGGAAGTCAGTTGTTCTATTCATTTGTCAATGATTTTTATTACATTGAACAGCTACCCATTGAACAGGAATACCGGTATGACTTTTCATTAAGTCCACTACGGGCTCACCATAGCCCGTGCTACTTGGAACTTTTGTTCCGAGTTGCTAGATCTATAACAACAAACAAGCAAATAGGTTTGACTAACTAGGGGAAAGAGGCGAGTTTCCGAACAGCACACGCAACAGTGTCCACTAAATATGGGAGTTATCATAGTTTGCTCCGCCGTCTCTATGTAATAATCTTTAACAACTCGCTGTTCTCTGTGATTGTCACGAAAAATGTTATAAACACACAGAACGTAACACAGAGAACGTAACAAATACGGAGAGCCTTACTAGCACCCAGAGCGTAACAAACCGTTCCCTAAAGTCCGGCTGTCAGTTTCATTAATAACAATTGCGCTTTGTTGCTTTAGCTAATTGTGAATGAAGTATTTTAATATCATCTTAGTATCTTAGAGGCATCGTAGTATTGTAGTGGACTAGTAGTATTATTGTAGTATCATTGAGATATCGTAGTGTTACTTTAGTATCGCTGTGGCTTCACAGTATTGCCCAAGTATCGTACAATTATTGTATTGGAACCCTAGTATCGTAGTGGCATATTATCAACAACATCAAAAATAAACACATCATCGAAATTCGCGCCAATGAAATACAAAATCATAATTATTTTCTAGTGTGATAGGGTTAGACAAAAACAAATGTACCAGCGTCAAAAGACGACTAACTTTTCCTGACTGTCGTCGGTACAAGACCCTCATGGATTTATTCTCTATCCATACTATATCTATGCAAATTTAGGTGATACCCAATCTGGTAACCGTTTCCAGGAACACATTTTCTGTTGCGCATCATGATGTGCTTTTTACACGCTTATATTTTGTCACTGTTTACATTTGACAGCAAATCCCGAAACATTATCTGCTGGGTGATTAATTATAGTGAAAAAACACCCAATGTTTTAATATAGTTTAATATAAAATAGAATTTTAATTATAGGAAAGATTAGCCACACTACTCTGAGATTTCAATCGGATGGTAAATATACTGACACTAATTAGTGTTGAAAATAGTGAGTGCTTATTTTATCAGTTTGAATAAAAAAAGTGGCTAAATAAATACTGTTTTTGGTGTAGTGTTGAAGATATATTAATTTATTTATGTGGTAACGTGATAGGTGGGGGGGGGGAGGGGAATTGCTAGATGATTTCTTGCTTAGGTTAAATATATTAACATATAATTCATTGTGTCGGGGGACAGGCAGCCAGAGTGTATTTATCGACGTTAGGCATATATCGAGGTCCCCCAATCCTTTGAATGTAACCCCACAACAAGCTGAGCACATACTGCTAGGTGAACAGGGTGGTAGGAAATGCACCCAAATATTTGTCCCGCCCAGGATTCGAACCCGGAATTTTCAATTGCTAGTTGAGAACGTCACCGACTGTACTACCGGGACTCTCTATATCTATATCACTAAATTTAAATTTCTGTTTGTCCGTCTGTCTGTCAGTTCGAGGCTGGAGGCCAGATGTTGAAAAATTCGCGTTTTATGTTTTTAACAGTAATTGCTTTTGGGAATATGTCCAACATGGCTGCATCTAGGTGTGTACCAAATCAGATGAGTATAACATTGCACGGTACCATATTTTCCTAACCTAACCCAACAGGAGCCTCCTGAAGATTATGAGACTGGCTGAACCTGAAAGAAATCTAAAAAAAAAAAATAAAAAACAACTTTTCGTATAATAAAACATTAGGCCCAGTTGTCCACAAAATTATTATAATAATTGTATCTAAAATATTGTAATTATAATAGGAAAATATATTTTGTCATAACGGGACCAACACCTGGTGTGCAACCACCTTACACCCAACCATCCCTACACACAACCATCCCTACTCACACACCTCTCAATGACTCCTGAGTTAGTCACACTTAGCTGCGCGTACTAGTGGCTTTACAAGATTGTAATTACCATATTATGTATCCTCACAATCCCAATGTACCTTCTTGTATATGCATAAATAAATAAATAAAATAAATAAAATAAATAAACTTGTGTCCCTTGAACATGTTCAACCTGTTAGTGACGCATGCTATATTGTGACGTGTAATATATTGAGACACAGGTGTTACTCATGACAGAGGGACAGACAGATAGACAGAGAGCATCAATGCGAGATAGACACAAAGAGAGACAGCCAGAAAGAAATTGAGATAAACAGAGTCAGAAAGAAATAGAGAGAGACAAAGACAAAGAGAATGAGCAACAGAGGGGGACACTTATGCGTGTTTAAATAATCTGTCATAATGTTTGAAGCTCCAGTCAGGTGGTGTTTGGATCACCAGTCATGTGGTGCTTGGAGCACCAGTCATGTGGTGCTTGGATCACCAGTCATGTGGTGCTTGGAGCACCAGTCAGGTGGTGCTTGGAGCACCAGTCAGGTGGTGCTTGGAGCACCAGTCAGGTGGTGTTTGGATCACCAGTCATGTGGTGTTTGGATCACCAGTCATGTGGTGCTTGGAGCACCAGTCATGTGGTGCTTGGAGCACCAGTCAGGTGGTGTTTGAATCACCAGTCATGTGGTGCTTGGATCACCAGTCATGTGGTGCTTGGAGCACCAGTCAGGTGGTGCTTGGAGCACCAGTCAGGTGGTGTTTGGATCACCAGTCATGTGGTGCTTGGAGCACCAGTCATGTGGTGCTTGGAGCACCAGTCATGTGGTGCTTGGAGCACCAGTCATGTGGTGCTTGGAGCACCAGTCATGTGGTGCTTGGAGCACCAGTCATGTGGTGCTTGGAGCACCAGTCATGTGGTGCTTGGAGCACCAGTCATGTGGTGCTTGGAGCACCAGTCATGTGGTGCTTGGAGCACCAGTCATGTGGTGCTTGGAGCACCAGTCATGTGGTGCTTGGAGCACCAGTCATGTGGTGCTTGGAGCACCAGTCATGTGGTGCTTGGAGCACCAGTCATGTGGTGCTTGGAGCACCAGTCATGTGGTGCTTGGAGCACCAGTCATGTGGTGCTTGGAGCACCAGTCATGTGGTGCTTGGAGCACCAGTCATGTGGTGCTTGGAGCACCAGTCATTTGGTGCTTGGAGCACCAATCACATTGTTCACCATTACCACTGAACCTCTTCACTAGATATTGTGATGGATCATTTCTCACACGCGAACACTTTACCTTCAATAGTTTAAAAAATAAAATGAATTGAAGTTCTTCTTCGTCACGTGTGTACTCTTGACTCCTCCTTCAGATCAGAGGTGCAGCCCCTTTCAGCCCTGAGGTGTCAGCCCCATGCAGCCTGGGGTGTCAGCCACTTTAAGCCCTGAGGTTTCAGCCCATTTAAGCCCTGAGGTGTCAGAACCTTTCAGCCCTGAGGTGTCAGCCCTTTGCAGCCCTGAGGTGTCAGCCCCTCGCAGTCCTGAGGTGTCAGCCCCTTTCAGCACTGAGGTGTCAGCCCCTCGCAGCCCTGGGGTGTCAGCCCCTTTCAGCCATGAGGTGTCAGCCCCTTTCCATTCCCGAGGAGTCTGCCACTGTTTCTGCTGACGATAATCTCCTTATTAGTTAATTTGTTTATCCACTTTGTGTCAGTAGTTTACACAGTGTTAATATTTTAATGGTCTTCTCAGAGGAGTTAAATACTATTATTAACTTTTAAAATGCCTACAGGGAAGCATCAGTTACCTATCATCTAGAGAATCAACCGATTAGCTCCCTTTAGGATTGGATAGTATAGGGTGCCTTCCCTTAGGTTATGTAAGGTTAGCTCTGGTTAGATTTGAGTGGTTTCGCAAGAACACAGGTTCGAGTTCTTCACAGCTCCGGTGGATTTTATCATTGATATATCACGACAATGTGATTTATCTGTGTATTGAGGGACTTAGGTTTGGTTAGGTTAGGTTAGGGTAGGTTATGTTAAGTTTGTGTAGCTGAAGTTTTATTAGTTTACATTATATTAGCTTAGGTCAGGCTTGGTTACGTTTAGTCCAGGTAGGTTTGGTTAGGTTAGGTTTAGTTAACTTAGGTTTGGTTTGATTAGGTTTAGTTAGATTAGGTTCGGTTAGATTAGGTCAGGTTTGGATGAGTTTGGTTAGGTGAGGCTAGGTTAGGTTAGCATAGGTTAGGTTCGCTTAGTTACCTTAGGTGACACATCGCTTAGGTCACATTAAGTTAGATTAGTTTAGCTGAGCTAAGGTTATGCTAGCTAATGGTCACTAAAGTGCCTACAAGGGAGAAACTATGAACTATCATCACGAAAACTAGATGAGTACAAAAAAAAATAAACTATTGAGTAATAATTCTGACCATCTCTGGAGGTCACCTCGAGGTCATTCCGAACTACAATGTCCCCCGCGACCTGGGGCCAGATTCACGAAGCAGTTATGCAAGCACTTACGAACCTGTACATCTTTCCTCAATCTTTGGTGGCTTTGTTTACAACTATTAAACAGTTAATGAGTTCCAAGTCTTTGTGAGTCCTTCATTGCCAATCTGGTCACCTAGACTGTTATAGACACCTCCGCTTGCTGTCGGATGTATAAGAAACAGCCAGTGGACCTGGTACCCCTATAGAGGTGCGCCAGGAATAATGATTTTTTATATTATATGTCACTGGCAATTCAACAGGACGCTCTCACGATTTCTCACCTCATAAAAAAATAGCTGTTTGGTATCATCAGATATGTATGAACTGAAGTAACGGAAAATTATCGAAGTCGATGCATAAAAATAGTCAGTTTTTTCTGTGTTTTAATGCTCTTTTTCTAAGTCGCATTTTTAGATTTTTTTTCTGATTAGTCGTTTCCATAAAATCTGTGACGTACGAGGAGCGTGCCTTTCTCGTCCTCTGCTCCATGTTAAATAATCAATCCTAACTAATTTGGGATGTGTTCTCCAAAGCGTGATGTGATCATTCGCCTTCACTTCAACTTACCGGAGAACAGAGTTCAGTCCCTCCGTAAACTAATAGAAAACTCTAGCGGCCACATTTCTTAACGGACTCCCACGAACTAGAGAATCAAAACCTTAGTAAACAAATGTTGTAATTTGTGTACTGGTGTAAAATATTTTTTTTTACCTGTATTGCAAAATACATATTTTTTTTAATTTTTACATGCCATGCAAAATACCCCTACAAATTTAAACATTTAAATGTGTCGCGTAATACACGCAAAAATTTAAACTTTTGGTACTAGTATCCCAAAATGTATATATATCATATAAATATGGGCCAAACTGCCCCACGTCCTTAATTGTCAATTCAAAGGTTAACGATATGCAATAACCTTACCAAATATATAAATATATATAATAGTTTTAAAGTTACAATATATTGCATATGTCAAAGTTGAACCTTAACAGAACTGTCATTCATTCCAACACAAACACGTTAAGAAGAGCGTGTTCAAACGCCCTCAGTCTTATCAAAAAAACATTTAACACTGAATGGATATATCTTATACATGGTTGATTTGATGTTCATTGATGTTCATTTGAACATTCATTTGATGTTCATTTTCATTTATTTGATGTTCATTTTCATTAATTTGATGTTCATTTTCATTAATTTGATGTTCATTTTCATTAATTTGATATTCATTGATGTTAATTTGGAAATTCATTGATGTTCATTTTCATTACTTGAAAATACTAGTATGTAATGTTTCTACAAAAAAATTAATCTATATTGCAAATAAATGTGAGGGAAAAACGATTTCATTTTTTCAAGGCCGAATTCCAGTCTCCGATTAAATCAGAGAATGAAATACGGAACAAACAACATGTTAATCAGTTATGCTCTTGCCTCATAAAGTGAATCTTGTTTGCATGACTCTAAGCAAACAATGCCCGAAAACCTAGGCAGGGCAACGAGGCAAAGGCTTGGTCCAACAAACACAAGTTTTCATAACGGATGCCTAAATGAATCCAGTGTATTGTCTGTGTACGTTGGCTAATTTGATCATTCCCTTTGAACTTGAATGATATTATAAACATTTTTATTTATCAACTCAGTTATTGAGAGAAGTAGAATAGACTCTTATTAAGAACAAGCGTAACGCAGCTAATTAAACGTGCATCAGCCCGGATATTCACAGCCTTGATTCTTTCACTCACAAATAGCGCTGATAGATCTGGACATACTTGTATAATTGGTACCATATCAAAGTACCATGGTGTGATTTCGTATGGTGCCTTCTAGGTTATCTTGAGATGATTTCGGGGCTTATAGTGTCCCCGCGGCCCGATCCTCGACCAAGCCTCCACCCCCAGAAAGCCGCCCGTGACAGCTGACTAACTCCCAGGTACCTATTTATTGCTAGGTAACAGGGGCATCAGGTTGAAAGAAACTCTGCCCATTAATTCTCTCTGGAGCCCGGGATTGAACCCGGGACCACAGGATCACGCGTCCAGTGTTCCGTCCGCTCAGCCACCGACTCCCTGGCCAGATATTACAAGCGTATGCCGTACTATTTACTACATTAGTGTGCTGTGTTATAGGCCACACTAGTCGTATGGAGTATGTTCTGGTATGAGCATATTAGTCACAGGAAGTATGCTGTATTAAGACGGACGCTAGTAGTAGGGAATATGCTGTAACCTGGATCACATTATCCGTAGGGAGTATGCTGTGCCATGGGCTACACTAAGCGTAGGAAGTATGTTGTCATAGGAGTGACACTAGTCATTTCTTGTGCAATAAACAGTTTAAATTTACCTTTAGATTTAGATATAGATTTTAGATTTTGAGATCGACCGTTGTACGTTCGTTGTGCTCTCGCGTCACCTGTCATGCCAACACTGTACTGGTATTGGATCTATTGATCTGTCAGGGTCATGAACCTGTTTATTACCTGATCCGTCGGTATTGTGTTCAATCCTTGTTTATCTACTGTAATATTTTGTAACTTAATGTTATCCTTTGTAGTGTTAATTATACCATATAATCCTTCGTTACTTTTATTATTCTTTATTATTTATTTTATTGTTATTCTGAGCAATCATTTCTTATTCACTGTAATATCCAGTAATATTTTGTATTTCTTTGTCATTCTTTGTAATCTTCCTTTTGCCATATAATTCTTTGCAATCATGTTCTATCTTATGTAATTATTTGTTATTCCTTGTATTCCTTTTATAGCCATTCTAATCCTTTCTTATACAATGTTATCCTTTGTAAACCTTTGTTTTCCCGTGGCATCTATTGTTTTCCTTTGATATCCTTTATAAAACTATGCGACAAGGATGTTTTAAAAACAATGGCATGGGGTAATATTACAATGGCCGTACCCAAACTAACACACCAATCCGCCAACATTTTTGTTTGAAAACAAAAAATTAGTAGTTTTATATTTACTTTATACCTTTCCTTCGGACGGATGCCCGTATATTCAGCATCCCTCTACTCAATAAACTGATGCTTAGTAAAAAAAACAATGATGGAATTAATTGTGCCATTGGGAGAAGGCAGTGAACAAAATACAGGAAATACAGCTCCTGTTGGAAGATTTATGTTACCAGGGGCAAAGGGGATATACAGAGGGTTGAAATCTTTTTCACCATCAGGGTGTGGAAATCTCTAAAACAATATTCAAACTTAGACAATAAGACACAATAACGAGATTGAAGACTGAACACCCAATTCAGGTATATGGATTGGGTGTCTTTTAAAATCTAGTAATATATGTATTTTGATATAACATTTTTTTAATGCTAATAGGTATTGGGTTATATAGGAGAAAATTGCATAGGCGAAAGAGATGAGGTTATCTTGAGGTTATCTTGAGATGATTTCGGGGCTTTTTAGTGTCCCCGCGGCCCGGTCCTCGACCAGGCCTCCACCTCCAGGAAGCAGCCCGTGACAGCTGACTAACTCCCAGGTACCTATTTACTGCTAGGTAACAGGGGCATTCGGGGTGAAAGAAACTTTGCCCATTTGTTTCTGCCTCGTGCGGGAATCGAACCCGCGCCACAGAATTACGAGTCCTGCGCGCTATCCACCAGGCTACGAGGCCCCCGGTTGAGAAAACAAATCTCCGTATGTTACACCTAAAATTAGAGCAAAGTATTCGATAGTTGTGAATAGTGACACCTGTTTAAAAGGTTACGAACTCTAACACAAATACACAACATTATTTTCAATATTTTCATTATTTCTCATCACTAAGAGCTATCGAACCTGAGCTAACGCGGACGATGCTGATTAATCCCGAGTAACGTCAGTATTACTGTCCTTTTAATTTTGATAGAACACTGGAATATTGACGGTATGGTTGATAGCATCCTTGTGTGTAAATGAATTTTGAAAGATACATGCAAAAATAATCAATATAATAATACATAATAAGTATGAATGTAAGTTCGTACTTATGTGCTATCTATTCACAACATTATTAGCTATCACACTAAATTAAATATTTAGCAGAATTGCCATGCAGATCGGTATACAACATTCGATCCATCTTCACGCTATATGTAGTCCTTAGAAACTGTTCATTTGTAAAGTGTGTATTGTGGAACCCAACCACAGTTTAACTCAAGGAAAAATTCTATATTATATATAATAGTTTACTGTATAATCAGGCCTGGGGTCGGTTAGGCTGGGGGTTTCGGTTCTGTTGGTATTTATATGTATTTACAAGACGAAGGATGACATATATTGAAGGATCAGCTGCTGATTGTAATCAATGTAAGATCTCGCCTGAACCTCACAGTTTCTTACTTAAATCACCCGCATGGACTCTCAACCAAACCGAATAGTCTCTCGTCTCAGGGACGTCAGTCTCGGGGACGTCAGTCTTAGGGACGTCAGTCTCGGGGACGTCAGTCTCGGGGACGGCAGTCTCGGGGACGGCAGTCTCGGGGACGGCAGTCTCGGGGACGTCAGTCTCGGGGACGTCAGTCTCGGGGACGTCAGTCTCGGGGACGTCAGTCTCGGGGACGTCAGTCTCGGGGACGTCAGTCTCGGGGACGTCAGTCTCGGGGACGTCAGTCTCGGGGACGTCAGTCTCGGGGACGTCAGTCTCGGGGACGTCAGTCTCGGGGACGTCAGTCTCGGGGACGTCAGTCTCGGGGACGTCAGTCTGAGGGACCTTCATTTTACTCAACCTCTTGATTAACCTCTCACCTATGCCCTCTCGACGTTGACCTCTGTCCTAGCAACATTGACCTCTGTCCTAGCAACATTGACTTCTGTCCTAGCAACATTGACCTCTGTCCTAGCAACATTGACCTCTGTCCTAGCAACATTGACCTCTGTCCTAGCAACATTGACCTCTGTCCTAGCAACATTGACCTCTGTCCTAGCAACATTGACCTCTGTCCTAGCAACATTGACCTCTGTCCTAGCAACATTGACCTCTTGACCTCTAGATAGACAGAGATAGATACATAGAAGATTATGCAATATAATTCAAAACAGAAACGAAAAATGCGATGATCAGGACAGAAGCAGCATGAAGAAGGAAGGGGGATAACGAAGGAAACAATAAGGAATAACAGAGGATAATAAGAGGGAACGTCTAAGCACTGTGAGGGGAAAGAGGGTTGTAAAGGGGGAAATAAGTGTTGCCAGAAGGCCGTAAAAGGGGAGAGATGAGTGTTGCCAGAGGCGGGGGAAGGGCCACAGTAGAGTGAAAGTTAAACTTAAAGTATACAAGGACGGAGGGAATCACTCGGCTGTGGCGACACTGTTGGTGGTGGTGGCTATATTGTGTTGACGCCGGCCACGTGTTGACAGCGGCCACGTGTTGACGCCGGCCACGTGTTGAAGGCGGCCACGTGTTGACAGCGGCCACGTGTTGACAGCGGCCACGTGGGGACGCCGGCCACGTGTTGACGCTGGCCACGTGTTGAAGGCGGCCACGTGTTGACGCCGGCCACGTGTTGACGCCGGCCACGTGTTGACGCCGGCCACGTGTTGACAGTGGCCACGTGTTTATGGCGGCCACGTGGTGACGCCGGCCACGTGTTGACAGTGGCCACGTGTTTATGGCGGCCACGTGGTGACGCCGGCCACGTGTTGACGCCGACCACGTGGTGCCATCAACTGGACACAAACGAGTCAGCCGCCCCGGAAGTGTTACCACCAACCGAAAGCATTAATTATCGCGCCACAGACGCTCCTGACAACCTTCCCGGTAATTGCTTCCCACATCACTCAGATTAATGTCTTCCGCCATTACCACCCAGCGAGGTCCCGCTAATTGCACCCGGCCGGGTTGAACAAGCAACCCGGGTCGAGTCGCGGGTGTTTAAGTAGTGTCAGAGTGAGAGTCAAACAACAACTGTGGAAAGGGGACGTTGGATACCGTAGACTTTCATCGTGGCGGTGTTGGATTTAAGGCTTGTCGGCCTCTGGAGGGTTATTGCGGTGTGTCTAGTGGTTATTGACCAGCCAGCAGTGACACTTTGGCCCTGGATATTGTCCAAGGCTAAAGTAAATCTCTGTGTATATATATACACCGAGAAGCAGGGTACACCTCTCAGTGTCTGTATACACCTAGAAGCAGGGTACACCTCTCAGTGTCTGTATACACCTAGAAGCAGGGTACACCTCTCAGTGTCTGTATACACCTAGAAGCAGGGTACACCTCTCAGTGTCTGTATACACCTAGAAGCAGGGTACACCTCTCAGTGTCTGTATACACCTAGAAGCAGGGTACACCTCTCAGTGTCTGTATACACCTAGAAGCAAGGTACACCTCTCAGTGTCTGTATACACCGAGAAGCAGGGTACACCTCTCAGTGTCTGCATACACCGAGAAGCAGGGTACACCTCTCAGTGTCTGTATACACCGAGAAGCAGGGTACACCTCTCAGTGTACTGATATCAGTAGAATATAAGAAATATTTTATTTATCATACTTTGGCCGTAAAGGGCGAAAACATATAAATTCAAACCAAGCCTCAGCCATCACAAAAGCCAAGCTCCTTTCTCAACGTTAATAGGAAACTGTTGTATTTCTTTATTATTTCACACTGCCAATCACCTCCCATCGGCCGAGCACCCTCACGCCTACGGGACACAATCACATTAGTTTTATGAGAGAGAGAGAGAGAGAGAGAGAGGGAGAGAGAGAGAGAGAGAGAGAGAGAGAGAGAGAGAGAGAGAGAGAGAGAGAGAGAGAGAGCAAGTCACTGAATAGACAGAGATAGACAAACTATGTACAGCAAAAGAATGAGACAGAACCAGAGAGAGACATACATAAAAATTATACAGATAGATAGGGAGACAGAGAGAATACGGACATGAAAAATGTTAGGCTGACAAAGGGACATGGTTCACCAGGGTAAAGAGAGAGAGTGAAGCGAAGACAAGCAGCAAAACACACAGACAGACAACAACACTCACAGAGACAGGCCGACACAGTGATAAACCTAGACATAAGAACGTGGAGGATAAGGGGCGGAAATGTTTGAAGAAAGGGGAGAGGAGACAAGCGGAGAGTGGGGAATAGAAGAGGTGAGAGAGCGGTGAGATTGGGAGATAGGGGGGGGAGAGGGGAGAGGGGGAGAGGTATAAGAAGGGGGGGGGATCTTGGACGAGAGTAGAGAAAGAGAGAGAGAAGTGAAGAAGAGGGATGACAAGGGAATGGGCAGGAATGATGAGAGATGAGGGGGGGGGGAGAGGAGTGGGGAAGGAGGGAGAGAGACCCGGGTGATGCAGGACAGTCTTGAAGGGTGGTGCCACAGGGTATCCTATAACCCAATGGCCAGGGCCGTCGCCTCACAACTGCATGTCCCGAGTTAGAATCAAGTGATGGACAGGATATTTTGCCATGTTACCTTTCACCTGATGCACCTCTTTACCTAGCAGTAACTCGGTACCTTGAATTTAGTTATTTATTTTTGGTTACATCCCGGTTAGGTCAGTCTATGGCTTAGGATGACCTCAATAAGCCTCACAGGCTTTCTGTCCCCGACAATCAGAAACTAATTTCAGTGTTGGTGAAGTGAATATATATATTCACGGGATCAGCAAGCACAACAAAGTTACCTGCAGTTCAGCTAACGTAATGTGCCGAGTTGTGGAGCAGTTCACCGTTGTTGAGAACGCTGTAGAGTAATGTGGCTGGTGCAGTGTGTGGCTGGAGCAGTGTGTGGCTGGAGCAGTGTGTGGCTGGAGCAGTGTGTGGCTGGAGCAGTGTGTGGCTGGAGCAGTGTATGGCTGGAACAGTGTGTGGTGTGGCTGGAGCAGTGTGTGTGGCTGGAGCAGTGTGTGTGGCTGGAGCAGTGTGTGTGGCTGGAGCAGTGTGTGTGGCTGGAGCAGTGTGTGTGGCTGGAGCAGTGTGTGTGGCTGGAGCAGTGTGTGTGGCTGGAGCAGTGTGTGGTTGGAGCAGTGTGTGGCTGGATCAGTGTGTGGCTGGATCAGTGTGTGGCTGGAGCAGTGTGTGGCTGGAACAGTGTGTGTGGCTGGAACAGTGTGTGTGGCTGGTGCAGTGTGTGGCTGGAACAGTGTGTGGCTGGAGCAGTGTGTGGCTAGAGCAGTGTGTGGCTGGTGCAGTGTGTGGCTGGAGCAGTGTGTGGCTGGAGCAGTGTGTGGCTGGAGCAGTGTGTGGCTGGAGCAGTGTGTGTGGCTGGAGCAGTGTGTGTGGCTGGAGCAGTGTGTGTGGCTGGAGCAGTGTGTGTGGCTGGAGCAGTGTGTGTGGCTGGAGCAGTGTGTGTGGCTGGAGCAGTGTGTGTGACTGGAGCAGTGTGTGTGGCTGGAGTAGTGTGTGTGGCTGGAGCAGTGTGTGTGGCTGGAGCAGTGTGTGTGGCTGGAGCAGTGTGTGTGGCTGGAGCAGTGTGTGTGGCTGGAGCAGTGTGTGTGGCTGGAGCAGTGTGTGTGGCTGGAGCAGTGTGTGGCTGGAGCAGTGTGTGGCTGGTGCAGTGTGTGGCTGGTGCAGTGTGTGGCTGGTGCAGTGTGTGGCTGGTGCAGTGTGTGGCTGGTGCAGTGTGTGGCTGGTGCAGTGTGTGTGGCTGGAGCAGTGTGTGTGGCTGGAGCAGTGTGTGTGGCTGGAGCAGTGTGTGTGGCTGGAGCAGTGTGTGTGGCTGGAGCAGTGTGTGTGGCTGGAGCAGTGTGTGTGGCTGGAGCAGTGTGTGTGGCTGGAGCAGTGTGTGTGGCTGGAGCAGTGTGTGGCTGGAGCAGTGTGTGGCTGATCTTGTTATCTGAAGTATAAAGACATCCAGAGGAATATTCTGCTTCTTGGTGTATTAACACTCGGTGTTGGGTGTAGTCCTGTACACTGTGCAGGACTGAACTATTTAAGCTGGCTGGTGATTAATATTCTTTTCTGGTCTTAATAACCCTCAGGTGACTGATTGGCTTAATTTTTAACAACAAACAAAAAATAAATGGCTTCCTCTTTATGAAGGTCAGGGAACTTGTTTGGTTAATCGAGGTCCCCGTTAAGCCAACGAATTACCTTCCCAGAGATGCACGCCACAACAGTCTCCTTACTCCCTGACACTTATTAGCTGCTAGGTGAATAGAGGCAGATGGCAACAGGTGACGGATCTCCCACTCCTGAGCACTCCAGGTGCAAACTCTGTGAGCAGGAACTGGGGCGTGAGCTTGCACACTACAACACCGAATGCCCAGTTATTAAACCATTTACACCAATTGGCATGAAGTACCTGGAGCTTTGCAATTACTTGATTCACTCTTGAGTTCTTGAGGATATCCGCATAATGCACCCAAAATTTGCCAGTGCAGACTACTGAACATATGGCCCTGTATGACTCTCATGCGAGATGGGGTCTTATTATTACTACTACCTTATTAACTCTTGTGTTCATGATGATATCTTCATAATGCATCCAGAGTTTGTCAGTGCAGACTACTGATCACATGCCTCTGTATGACTAACCATCCTGTGTGAGGGTTAGTCACAGGGTAGCTACACAAATGCAGATGTACCTAAATGTGTCAATAATAATACAAAAAAAGGCATCTGGTTAAAGAAAACATGCCCAAACGTCTCTGTCCTGAGCAGTAATCGTACCTGGACAGAGACCCGCAGTAATCTTTCGTTCGTGATTAACCGATTAACTATGGAAAGGGTGGAAGGCAGTGGTCGTCCCACGTCAACACCCACGTGATCATAACACAGTGGGTGGGAAGTGATCAATGCCACTCACACGAGCATGAAAAGGAGGGCGAGAGATATATCTATATCTTAACAAAGCTAGTTTATATATAGAGTGCTAAATAAGTACAAAATAGAGATGGATGTAAATATCGTTTACATTTCTTTCAAATATATTAGATTGGCGATCAAAAGATTACAACCAATATTGTCAACCTTGGCGCAGGACACGCAGGCTTGAGGCAGGTGATTTGTCTGTGATTACACAGGTGTCGGCCTCGTCTCCTTCATTACTCCCTAAAGAACAAGGTAACGACCACCTCTGCCAGAGGATCATGTACCTGCACGTGACGCTGCTTCTCTGTCCACTCCATCACTTGGCGTCATGCGAGCCGGTTATTCACGTTTCAGACCTATACTGCACTTCTACACGGTGCTCCAGATGCCTCTTCTCAACCGTACCTCGTCAGGTGGATGCCTCCAACTCACACCACCTTCATACACTAGACACAGCTAACATGTACCCATGTACCGCATCATCACTCGCACACTGCACCAACACAAGGCCTCACGGAGTAAAAACACATCACAGCTCCACACCATACATACACACACCACATCACAGCTCCACACATACACCATATCACAGCTTTGCACCACATATACACACTCCATCACACTTCAACACCACACCTACACACACCACCTCCACTCATCACCTCCACTCACCACCTCCACACACCACACCACACCTCCATACACCACACCACACCTACACTCCACACCTGAACTAGATTCCTCCAAACTACATCAGTAGGAAGATCAGGACATCGATTTTTCGTGGTCATGTTTCCTGTTATCCGTTACCTTGACCTTGTGTTACTATGCGTTCCCTTGATACTGTGTCATGCGTTACTTGGATTTTCTGTTATAAAACGTTACCTGAAACCTGAAAACACGTTACCTTAATCTAGTGTTACTGTGCAATACTTTCACCAATGATAGTTTTTTTAGTAAAATTTGGGTGTTAAGAGTTGCGACTCCAAAAATATTTTTTGTATAAGTTTATCGTACAGTGTCAAACACTAAAAGATAACGCAAGATGAAAATAAATACAAGATAAGAATGCGAATTATTTACACACAGCATAAATTAAACGCTTGGAGAGATAAGCCTAACTCAAAGAGTATTAGATAAAATCTAGAAATGAGACTTTTTTTTTTGGGGGGGGGGCTAGCTTTTCCTAGGTTAGGTTAATGAAACTCACTTAGGAGATTTGATTCTGTTGCATCGACCATAGCAGTTGAGTCTGTATCTGTTGGAATAGTTCACGAGGTCGGAAGAGCTTTGATAATAATTGTAAAGTTGAGGACGAAATCGTAGCCCTTTGGGTCTCATGAACATAGTAAGTAGGCGGACTACACTGCCCTGCTCGAGGTACCAGGGGGACTCTTCTCTTAACTGTGCTTCGTGAAGCCTAGCCGCTGGACCGCATCATGAAACCTGTCCTCAGGGAAGAATCCTGCTCACAGGAATGGATTGAGAACGACTACATAATTAGTGCTATTATCTACTCTCTGTCCATGGTTATGTTAGACTAAGGTTACTTTCGCTTAACGTTTGGTTAAGGTTTCTTTCGGTTAAGGTTTAGTTTCATTAGGCAAGGTTAGGTTTCATTGCATTTTGTTACGATAATACGATGCATTATTGACGATAATGTGAAATATGGAATTTAACAACTATTTAAATGTACCCGAGAATTCCGTATACAGAAAAATAAGTTCTTCAAAGAAAACGTTTTCAGCACACACTTTTTTATATTTTAGACCAACAATATATATACAATTAATTAATAATAACTTGAGAATAATCTGTGTTTAGGAGAAAGGTTCATTTGCCAGTGTACATGTCGACAATTACTGGAACTGTAATATGCTTTTCGACCATCACAAATATCTAGATAACTATCCAGGAGGTTTGAAGGAGGGTGTGTATTCCCATGGTAATGGATTTGCTCTAAGGACGGGTTCCATGCACCCATTTACAAGACCCATTTCATTTCTTTACACACTAACATTTATTCTCTAACTACAATTCTATATTAAAACAATTTCCTAGCACAAAGGAGAATAAAATAATGTTTTCTTTTTCACGAACTTACTGAACGTCTGACAATTAAACTCCAGCTGCTCAAAGCTTTAAGACTTAATCTGTTCTTTAAGGACAAAGGCATCCGAAATCTAAGATATTCATCAGTCAGATAACATCCTGTCCTCTCAATTAAATAGTCTCATTGTGTACGTTATCGTAATAACACAAGTGTAACCTATTAAGAATAATTATGGCTCTCAAATATTCTCGCATTATATGCATCGGACTCGATACATGTGGAGGCTTGCTCGGGTTCAAAAGTTTCAGGTTTGGCTGAGAAAGTTGGATTGTTTACGCAGTGTCAAATCAAGAGACCGGAGGAAAGGAGACAGGGGATAAAAACGCCCAGTAGCGCCTCTGAATCACACTATATCATACATTTTATGTCCTTTCAGTGGACTCTTTAGGAGCTCGGTCACTTCACATGCTGTCACAGGCATTGTGAGCTGCCTCCGCCCGCGTAATGTTCTGATATTTTCATGGTTCAAATACAATTTCGATCATTATATAATGCACAATATTGTCCCAATACTTGGATGCAACAGTGATCTGCGATTGATACGTATATTTAGCATCATGAAAAATATTAAAATATCTACTACAGAGACTTTATATTAATCTCCAACACAAATTGATAATGATCTGTAACATTAACATATGGAGGACTTAAGTCATATACATACAAGAATCAACAACATAAACATATAGAGATTTACATAAAGGAAGTTACAAAATAGACATATAGGGATCGGGAACATGTAGTTCAAGGACCTGTAAAAGATACAAAATAGAATTTTCGACATGACCTTTTACAAACATTGTCTTTCACACACATTTATATTTTATGTTTAAACTTTGCATGTAATTATCTTAGACATTCGTGATTTTAACTTTTTATTAACAGCCTATTCATATATTTATTTTGTTAAGTAAATATGATTTGTTTGATATTTTGTCATCTGTTGTTTTATTTTTGGTATTGTATTATCTATTGTTTTGTTTAGGTATTGTATTAGCTGTGGTTACATTTTAGGAACTTTATCTGTTTCTTTTAGGTATTGTAATATATGCTGTTTTAGTTTAAGCTAATGTTTGCTGTTTGATTTTACGAACTGTATTATTTAAAACCTTTTTTTTAGCTGTTTTCTTAACTTAGATATTGTATAATTTTGGGCATTGTATTAACATGAGTGATGTGTAATCTTGGGAATTATATTACCGTGGATATCCTAGTTAATAACAGGTAGTTACCATTATAGTAGCAACCCTGTGTTATTAAGGATATGTTATTCTCTTTCGTTTTGCCCTGAAGGATCAGGTGATCTGTTTTCCAAAGGATGAAAGGTCTGATTGTTTTGTCCAGATGGGGAAAGACTTGACCAATTTTTTCCCGACAGATACTGAAAGGATTATTCTTTTACCCTGGAAGGTAACATATATATGTCTTTGTTGTGCTGGCGGATTAAAGAATAGTATTGGAGGATTAAAGAATAGTATATAGACAATAGTATTGTGTTGTCCTTTAGGATCAAAGAGGAGTGTAATTGTGTGAGGGTTTGTGATAGCTTCAAGGGCAAAAATAGATTCTTTTTACACTCAAATTCACAATTTTTTTTTTCTGCAGCATTACTATGTCAAATAAATAACTCGCGTGTCACTGATCTGCTAATCAGATTTATTAACGAAAAATGTATTTCTCCTAGTCTCAGAGCCCCACAACTGTTTATACAGTAAGATCCAAAACTTGCACCAACGTGAACACTAAAACGTCACAATCACGTCATTCACATATAAAGCACAATATATGATCTTTTATTTTCATTGGTGTGGGAACCGACCTGTGAGATTTATATTTATTTAATTTATATGAATATATATAGAATTTATATTTACGTTAATTTATATACTTCGATAGCAATTTGTATAATGATAAGTGGACTGTATTTCTGCAATAATCTCATAATCTCACAAATCGATCCTCTACACATTAGGGGGGGTTTATATTAATTAATTTATATATATGCAGCCAATCAAACTACAGTATTAACTACATACATTGAAAAGGTTCCTTATCTTATAGTACAGCAGGTTAGTCCACCAGGTATAACTAGGGTGTAGACACCAAATTATCCTCTTTGAGGTAGCTTCCATCACCCAGTAACTGGTGCACAAAGTCTTGCTTCCTCGTCTTGACCTGTCAAAAGGGCGCTAGCTGTAAAGCCAGATTCTATATATGACAAGCTATGTCAGAGAAAATACTGTACATGGAACAATGAAGACCTGGCTTAATTACCTTTAGTATGAGGCTGCCTCGCGTTCTAACTGGGTCACCCTATATAATGACATTAATGGCCACTAATGATAGATAATGGGTTTCGGAAAGAACACTTAACTTGATTTGTTGACAGCGTGTTGACAATGGTACACCTTTGGTTTCCATAACACTACGTCCAAGTAAAATTAACAGGAGCCGAATTTGCTCCCGTGCCTCTGGTCTCAGTATAAACAATGGCAATGTCTAACACTCTATACTATTGACGCTACTGGCCGACATTGTCCAGATATGATAGGAGCCAAATTTGCTCCACACGTCTCGGAGGTGACAATAACAATGGCTGCCCTCCTTCCTCCCTGACGCCTGGCCTACATTGTTCAGATGTCAATAAGTGATAGAAGGGTCACATTTACTCTACTTTAATATTGATAATTAAGTTAATTTATATGAGATGTTTTATGATGGTAAAGTCCAAAGACTAATGTATTTAAGAATAATTCCCAGCAGAATAGCTGGTGAATTTATAATGGTATGTGGTGATGATATCCCGTTTTCTTTAGACGGTAATTCCACTACAAGTTACGTTTTCTATGGGTAACTTGTTGGTAATACAGCAGCAATTATTATCTGTCTGTATGATATTAAATGGTGTCGGATTTTCCGACAATTGGCGTTAAGGTTAAGATAGCATAGGTTAGGTTTGGTTAGGTTAGGATAACTTATAATTACATTGGGCTAGGTTAGCTTACGATTGTTTAAAGCGTAATGACGACGTTGAACATTTCATATTATCTTTAGATCGTAGACGACTACCCAAATGCTGTGATCAAAATACTTGGTCGCACACAGCTGGTTTTCTGATTGATCAGTCGTAATATGTAGTTAGATTTCGTTAAGCTAGGTTAGCTTAGCTTAGGTTAGGTTAGGTTGAGTTTGGATGAATTGGGTTGGGTTAGGTTTGGTTAGATAAGGTAATATTAGACAGGTTGAGTTGGACTAGGTAGGTCGGCTTGGTAATGTATGGTTAAATAGATTGAACTGGGTTGCATTAGGTGGGTTCGCTTGGATTAGATTAGGAAAGGTTAGGTTTGGTTGGTTTAAGCTAGGTTAGATAATATTAGGTTTGATTGGGCTAGATGGGATTGTATAAGGGATGACTGGATTAGAAAGGTTTTATTAAAATAAATATTCCTTTGGTGAACCGTTATAAGTATGAATGCCTTCTGTAGAGCGCGAGACGGATGAAGGCATGGGTTAGTGGATCTAGGTGAGCATGTGTGTGTAGGCAAATGAATTAGGTTTGAAAGTGTGGGCAGATGTATGGATAAATGGAAGCAAGTTTCACGATATATGGAGTGGGGGGTGGGATGGAGTGTAAGCATATGTTCTGAGACATAGCCGAAGTAGTACATATGAAGCAATCTTAACCAATTATCAACAGCCAGTTTACACTTAGTAACGCCTTAGCACGACCTGGAGAGTACTAACAGCTGAACCACTCTTACATTCCCCATCGACTAATGAGAATGATCTCACTTGATCCCACCTGATCTCACTTCATCCTACGCGAAATATTTGTAATATTTTGTCCTTCCCAAGAAGCTGAAAAGTGATGTAGCTAAATGCATCATTTACAGACACGCATCAGGCCTAATAAAAAGTAGCATACATGAAATATAACAGGACTACAAGAAAGAATGCTTCCAAAATACACAAATAACAGCTCGGGGTTCCAGGCCGCGTCCGGGTTTCCATCACACACCCTTATCTTCCCGTAAATGGACTCACCATTTCTGTCTGTCTCCTCCCTCCTTGAACAAATTCTCGCGAACACGCTCTAACCGCCTACACCTTCCCTGCCTACTCTTGTGTGCGTACGTGCGCGAGCGCACGCACGCACGCACACACACACACACACACACACACACACACACACACACACACACACACACACACACACACACACACACACACACTCACATACACACACAATGGGACAATGGGACTAGGAGAACAATGGGACTAGGAGATAGGAGACCAAAGGGACAGTACACAATGAAGGGGAACAGCCTACCTGTAACGACGCGTGAAAGAGACCTGGGGGTGGACGTAACACCTAATCTATCTCCTGAGGCACATATTAATAGGATAACGACAGCAGCGTACTCTACACTGGCAAAAGTTAGAACATCATTCAGAAACCTAAGTAAGGAGGCATTTAGGGCGCTTTACACTGCCTACGTAAGGCCAGTCTTAGAGTATGCCGCCTCATCATGGAGTCCCCATCTGAAGAAGCATATAATGAAACTGGAAAAGGTTCAGAGGTTTGCAACGAGACTCGTCCCAGAGCTACGAGGGATGGGGTATGAAGAGCGCCTGAGGGAACTGTGCCTTACGACACTAGAAAGAAGAAGGGAGAGGGGGGACATGATAGGAACGTATAAGATACTCAGAGGAATTGACAGAGTGGACATAGACGAAATGTTCACACGGAATAGTAACAGAACGAGAGGACATGGATGGAAGCTTGAAACTCAGATGAGTCACAGAGATGTTAGGAAGTTTTCTTTTAGCGTGAGAGTAGTGGGGAAATGGAATGCACTTCAGGAACAGGTTGTGGAAGCAAATACTATTCATAATTTTAAAACCAGGTATGATAGGGAAATGGGACAGGAGTCATTGCTGTAAACAACCGATGCTCAAAAGGCGGGATCCAAGAGTCAATGCTCGATCCTGCAAGCACATATAGGTGAGTACATATAGGTGAGTACACACGCGAAGGAGGCAAGAAAGTGAAGCAAGAATGAGAAGGTTGGGTGGAAAGCATTTTTTTTTGGAATGTCGGAAAGCTATTGACACAGTACCTCATAAGAGGCTGGTACATAAGCTGGAGAGACAGGCTGGAGTATCTGGTAAGGTGCTCCAGTGGATAAGGGAGTACCTAAGCAATAGGAAGCAGAGAGTTACAGTGAGGGGGGGAGACCTCAGATTGGCGGGAAGTTACCACTGGAGTCCCACAGGGCTCTGTACTCAGTCCTATCCTGTTTCTGATATATGTAAATGAACTCCTGGCGGGTATAGACTCATTCCTCTCAATGTTTGCTGACGACGCCAAAATTATGAGAAGGATTAAGACAGAGGAGGACAGCTTGAGGCTTCAAGAAGACCTGGACAAGCTGCAGGAATGGTCGAACAAGTGGTTGTTAGAGTTTAACCCAAGCAAATGTAATGTAATGAAGATAGAAGTAGGGAGCAGGAGACCAGACACAAGGTACCATTTTGTAGAGGAAATTCTTAAAGAATCAGAGAGAGAGAGACTTGGGGGTTGATATCACGCCAGACCTTTTCCCTGAAGGTCAAATCAAGAGGATAACATCATCGGCATATGCCAGGTTGGCTAACATAAGAACGGCCTTTAGAAACTTGTGTGAGTAATCTTTCTGAACTTTGTATACCACATATGTGAGACCAATCCTGGAGTATGCGGTTCCAGCATGGAGCCCATATCTAGTCAAGCATAAGACTAAACTGGAAAAGGTTCAAAGGTTTGCCACCAGACTAGTACCCGAACTGAGGGGTATGAGCAACGAGGAGAGACTACGGGAATTAAACCTCACGTCACTGGGAGACAGAAGAGTTTTGGGGACTTGATCACCACATACAAGATTATCGGAGGAATTGATAGGGGTAGATAAAGACAGACTATTTACAACAGGGGGCACACGCAGTAGGGGACACAGGTGGAAATTGAGTGCCGAAATGAGCCATAGAGACGTTAGAGAGAATTTTTTCAGTGTCAGAGGTAGACAAATGGAATGCAGTAGGAAGTGATGTGGTGGAGGCTGACTCCATACACAGCTTCAAGTGTAGATATGACTGAGCCTAGGAGGCTCAGGAACCTGTACATTAGTTGATTGACAGTTGAGAGGCGGGACCAAAGAGCCAGAGCTCAACCCGCACAAGCCCAATTAGGTGAGTACACATACTCTGGTATGCTGGGGGTCTGGTAGCTGAGCGGACAGCGCGCAGTACTCGTAATTCTGTGGCCCGGGTTCGATTCCCGGACCAGGCAGAAACAAATGGGCAAAGTTTCTTTCACCCTGATGCTCCTGTCACTTAGCAGTATATAGGTACCTGGGAGTTAGACAGCTGTTACAGAGGTGCTTCCTGGGTGTGCGTGTGTGGGAAAAATAGTTAATGTGAGAGTGTCGAATTGGGAGTTGGAAATTAAATTGGTTGTGAATTGAATAGTTTCCAAAAAATTATTTTTAATTTCTTTAATCTTATTCCTGTCGTGATCTTCTAATATTATATATGTCGACTTTAACTGAAAGTCTGGATAGGTTGCTTGAAGAAGGACTTTCTTGGCTAACACTCTCAGTGTAGTAAACAGCTCATTCCTCACTCTGGGACCATATAAGAAAGATTGACTGGGAGCGAGCAAGTGCCGAGACTTCAAAAGTTTGAAATCCCCTTCACTTAGACCGTTGACCTTCGTCATTCGCTGGAGCGAATCTAACGAGTAGGTCCTGAGCTCTCACAACAAAATTTATTGTTGTGTGGTGCTATGAATTCAGAACTAAACTCATGAAGCAGTCTCAATTTAACAGTTGAGTGGCAGAACATATGTTTAGCAATAAAATGTGTGAGGTGTAACGAAAAGAATGTTCAACATAACAACACAGTTTATTCTATAAAGTACTAACTACTACAACAACGAAAGAAATATCAGTGACGTTACTCGAAATCCTTCCTGTGACACTTTCACTGACAACTAGACACCAGCCCCGAGTTCAGCGACATGAACTAACTTGAACATATTAATTGAACACAGAGGAATCAATGAAGCAAAACATACTAAGCCTCTAATCACAATGCAACAACACAAGGTAAGTTTGGAGACACGCCTCCAATAACCTCCTATCAGTTCCCTACGCTTCTTGCAGCCCTCGCCTGCAATGACGTTTACAATGCAATCAAACAAGTAGGCTATCAATGACATGACAATGACTAATGGGGTTCTTGGCAACTCCAGCAACCCTCCTCAATTAAATTCTTACATTTACACGTCGTCCCTCGGACGATCAACAATCAATAACAAATTTATTTTCGTTAGTATCAAAGTAACATTTACGTTAACTTAATCTTGTCTCCCACAGACAAATCAAACTGTACAACTGTCACTAGTAATTCGGAAATTACACAACACTCTACCAGTCGAGCATTCAGTGAGTAATTCCCATTAATCCCTGTACTCCATACAGCTGATTAATCCCTGCACGAGTTACGTTATCTACGTTATCGGTTACTATCGCCCCTTCGATAGTTTACTACAATCTCAATGTCCAATGTGCTAAGAGAATGGCAATCACCCATGACTGCCCTTGAGCAATTAATTACTATCCCGAAGATCAATAATTAATACAATTACGTTACCTTTCACACTGGCTCAGCAATTTCCATTAAAGGTATGAACTCTATCTGGGCCTTCCATACCACGACGGATTCAGGTAACTAATACACGATCCCACAAATTGACAATTAATCACCACGTTTACGTTATTTTACAATGACCTTACTCTCCCAAGAGTCAATCATATTGCCTGTCCACTGACACATCAATAACCGACGTTTCGTTAATAAAACAATGAAACCTTCGTGAGAGTCGATCAACCCTGATCGAAGTTAATTACCTTGACTTCCTGGAACCTGTTAATTACCTGTCCACTGACCGATAACTTCAACAGACAATACTAAAAAGTAAGATTCAGCCCTCCCAGAATGTTACAATACTTGTCTGGCTTTGGTTAGGCTCCCTGAGAGACCAACACAGCTGTTCCCAGGAAAATAATTAACCCAGACGCTTCTTACGTTACTTAAATTGTTAAAGAACAATTTCTCTATAAGCAATGGGTGTTCCCTTGGTCACGTTACATTAATTACCTTGCAATCACCTCATTGAATACTGGACATCGATGTCCACCAGGTACACAGGAAATATAACGCCAAGTACTTGATTCAATGCCCAAGTTCACCCACGACAAATAACAAATCACAATAACCAATCAGTGATTTACTGTAATACAAATCCGGTTGCAATTACAATTACTGCATAACACCCGTAAATAACACTCAGTGCTCCAGCCCACTAGAACACGGCCCAACGCAATGATTTACTGACTAATAACACATTCTACCCAGGCCCTACCCCAGACCGTCCTACCTGCCTTCCTAGATGCACAGCCCCCATTCGCCCCCCAAGCACCCCTCCCGACCCTTTTCACCCCCCAGACACCCCTCGGATCCCCCAGACACCCCCCGGATCCCCCATTCATCCCCCGGATCCCCCATTCATCCCCCGGATCCCCCAACCCCCATTCAACCCCCGGATCCCCCCAACCCCCATTCAACCCCCAGACACCCCCCCGGATTCCCCCAGCCCCCATTCACCCCCAGACACCCCCCTTCCCCAGATCCCACCAGACCCCAAGAGAAAGGGCGCACTCTTGTACAAGAGTTTCCATGAAGAATCTCAAGGTTTGGTACACCAATGCTGATGGGGTATCTAATAAAGCAGAAGAGATAAAAAAAAGAGTGAGTGAGGCAGGTCCTGACATAGTTGCAATTGTGGAAACAAAAATAAATGTCATGATCTCGGATGCAATCTTTACAGAGGGCTACCTGGTGATAAGAAAAGAGAGGACACAGAGACAGGGAGGAGTGGCACTCCTAATAAAGCGGAAATGGAAGTTTGAAGACCTGGGAAATCGGGGTACCAATGAGAGCACAAGCTTCATACATGGAACTCTGACAGTGGATGGGAAGAAGATTGTGATCTTGGTAATCTACAATCCAAACAGTAGAAGACCCAGGCAGGAGTATGAGGACAACAACAAGGCATGCATAGATGAACTGCAGAAGGCAACAACACTAGCCCACTAATGAGAGCGAAGCTGCTGGTCATGGGGGACCTAAATCATGGAGACAGAAATTGGGAATCGAGGAATCCCCATGGAGGGGACGAAACGTGGGGAGCAAAGTTAGTAGATGTTATAGACAGGAATTTCATAACACAACATGTGAAGGAAGACACAAGGGAAAGAGGAGGAGATGCACCGAGCCTATTAGACCTGATTTTCACCCAGAACGTAGAAGACATCGAGAATTTGGAGCATGAAATACCTCTAGGGGCCAGCGTCCATTGTGTCCTAGTCTTTGACTACATGATGGAAATCAAACTTGTGACCATGGGACAAGAGGTTTGGGAAAGGAGAGTTGAATACAGGGAAGGGGACTATAGGAGGATAAGGGACTATCTGGGAGAATTGCAGTGGGAGGAAAAAATTAGAGGAAAAACAGTCCAAGATATGATGAACCTAGTCATACGGAAATGCCAGGAAGCTGAAGAGAGAATTATATCAACAGTAAAGAGAAAAAATAAGATGGAATATAATAACCCATGATTTAATAGACAGTGTCAGGAAGCAAAAATGGCCAGCAGACGGGAGTGGAGGAAGTACAGAAGACAAGGGACAGAGGACAACAGGATCAGATGCAACAGAGCTAGGAACGATTACATTAACATAAGACGAACATCGGAAAGGGACTATTAGAACGATATTGCGATCAAAGCGAAAAAGCAACCTAAGTTACTACACAGCCTTATAAGAAGAAAATTGTCGGTGAACGACCAAGTGACAAGATTAAGGAAGACAGAGGGGGGATATAATGAAAGTGACCAGGAAAACTGCGAGGCACTGAATGCCAGTTTCCATGGAGTGTTCACTACCGAGCCTGAGCAGCTCCCATTGTTGGAAGGGGTTACCCTAGATGCAAGACTATCAGATATAGAGGTGACAGCAGGGGGAGGTAATGAAACAGTTGACAACATTGGATGCAACTAAAGCAGTAGAACCAGACAAAGCATCACCGTGGATACTAAAAGAGGCAGCGCAGGGCCTCAGCGTGCCTCTGGCAATGATCTTTAATGAGTCACTTATGTCGGGAGAATTGCCCAGTTGCTGGAAGAAGGCAAATGTCGTACCGATCTTCAAGAAAGGCGATAGGGAGGAGGCACTTAACTATAGACCTGTATCACTGACAAGCATCCCCTGTAAAATACTGGGAAGAATAATTAGGCTACAACTGGTTGCACACCTGGAGAACGTTAGGTTTGTCAACAAACATCAACATGGGTTCTGGAAAGGGAAATCGTGCCTAACAAACCTTTTGGAATTCTATGATAAAATAACGAGGGTAAGACAGGATAGGGATGGTTGGGCAGACTGCATATTTCTGGACTGCCAAAAAGCCTTTGATACAGTACCGCACATGAGACTGCTGTACAAACTCGAGAGGCAGGTGGGGGTGGGAGGAAAGGTCATAGCATGGATAAGGAACTACCTAACAGGAAGGAGCCAAAGAGTTACGGTAAGGGGCGAGAAGTCGGACTGGCGAACAGTAACGAGTGGAGTACCTCAAGGATCGGTGTTGGGACCAATTCTATTTCTAGTATATGTTAACGACATGTTTACAGGAGTAGAGTCCTACATGTCGATGTTCGCGGATGACGCAAAGTTGATGAGAAGAGTTGTGACAGATGAGGATTGCAGGATCATCCAAGAGGACCTGAACAGGTTGCAGAGACGGTCAGAGAAATGGCTATTGGAGTTCAACACGAGCAAATGTAAAGTTATGGAAATGGGACTAGGTGATAGGAGACCAAAGGGCCAGTACACAATGAAGGGGAACTGCCTTCCTGTGACGACGCGAGAAAGAGACTTTCTCGCGTCGTCATCTCCTGAAGCACATATAGGATAACGACAGCAGTGTACTCTACTCTGGCAAAAGTTAGAACATCATTCAGAAACCTAAGGAGCCTAAGGAGGCATTTAGGGAACTTTACACTGCCTACGTGAGGCCAGTCTTAGAGTATGCCGCCTCATCATGGAGTCCCCATCTGAAGAAGCATGTATGGAAACTGGAAAAGGTTCAGAGGTTTGCAACGAGACTCGTCCCAGAGTTACGAGGGACGGGGTATGAGGAGCGCCTGAGGGAACTGTGCTTTACGACACTAGAAAGAAGAAGGGAGAGGGGGACATGATAGGAATGTATAAAATACTCAGGGGGATTGACAGAGTGGACATAGACGAAATGTTCACACGGAATAGGAACGGAACGAGGGGACATGGATGGAAGCTGGAAACTCAGATGAGTCACAGGGATGTTAGGAAGTTTTCTTTTAGCGTGAGAGTAGTGAGAAAATGGAATGCACTTAAGGAACAGGTTGTGGAAGCAAATACTATTCATAATTTTAAAACTAGGTATGATAGGGAAATAGGACCATAGTCATTGCTGTAAACAACCGATGCTCGAAAGACGGGATCCAAGAGTCAATGCTCGATCCTGCAGACACAAATAGGTGAGTACAAATAGGTGAGTACACACGGTGATTGATCAACACAAGCAACAATCACGGCCCAACAATGCAACCCCTTGCAATAACACACACGGCCTGTGCTCTAATTTCAATATATCAGAACATGGCGCAACACCTTACTGACCAGTTGCAATAATCTTCGTTGCTCTAAATACCTCTAGAACACGGGCCCACACGTTGCAACCCAGTTGCAATAACACCATATACTGCAACTACAGCAATAACACACTGGCTTCGTGACACTACAATTATATATAATCATGTACCTGCTGACACCTGTAGCCTTCAGCTATGAAAACGTTAATGGGCACACTAAGGAGATCACACGCTCCTGAATCAACTTGAGTGAGTGATTATCGATCCCACGGATCGATAATCTCTTCGCCCCGAGAATTTATGTTACTCGACTGAGCGGTCAGCTGTCCCTCCAGACAACCTCGTTACTCACCACAAAATCTACCAAAATTACGTTAACAAGTCAGCCACATAACCACACTTGTCACAGCCTTGGGAACACAACACTATAATCAACACTGATACAGGTATCACTCCACGATAATCAAATGCAAGGAAATTCTTCCGTATTACCATGCTGACACTCCTTACCGTGCACATAGATAACCGGTACCGGACTCTCACTCCTGCAAATGATTACACCACGTGGAACTAGATAGTCACCTAGAATGAATTACCTAAAATCCTACCAGAGTGGAGTATATCCTCTAGGACAGCCCTCATAGTCCTTGGCTAATATATGAATAATCTGTTCCCGGGTGTACACACACACACATACAGGGACTGTACTTCTGCCCTCACCAGACTTAATCCCACTCAGACTGACAAGAACGTCAATGGGGTGAAAATCTCATGTGCCCGCATTTCACCTCACTTCCACAGGTGCTTGGTGACAATGCTGGTGGAACACTTGATCTCGAATTCAGGCTTTATAGAGGAGACTTTTCAGGAGATAATAATCACCAAAACACACACAAGGTACTTTTTTCATTTACACTGCCGGCTCATTCATACACGAAACTTGTACCCTACACAGGCTCTTGCCTGTAGGTTGATAGCCACGGCGGCTAGGCATAAGTGGTAGCCTAGCGAGGTGGCGTTTTCGTACGGCTCAGCGCATTTTTCGTAACCTCCCTAACAACACGCGGTGCGGTTCGTAACCCCCATCGGCGAGCAGTGCGTTCGTACACGGATGGCGCGTTCACGCCGAGCGTCTCTTCTCGCGAATATCTATGGGAAAACCTGCCTCCAGAACGCTGACAAGACAATTCCCCGTTCACTCGACTGCTATAGAGCACTACCAGGAGTCAGAACGTCTGATTAATCACTGGAGTGGGGACCCACAGCACATTGACCGCTCGTAAGAACATTACCCACGTTCCACAATTTCTACTCGCTACGCTCCCTGTCTTTCTCCCCTTCGAAATACGACGCTCTCCTGGATTCTGCACAGTCCGCGTCGTAGTTGAGGGTGGAGGATGGAGCTTGCAGAGTAGCGATCCGCCACGACGTCCTTTTACTCAATTTGGCCGAATGAGCAAAAGGGAGCGTCAGGCAAAGGTGGCGGCTGGAGTCAGACTGGCCTCCTGAAGCGAGATGCTGGCACCTTCCCGGGTTCTCCTCAAACGAACCAATCAGAGGAAGGCATACAGTTGCCTACCCCTCTCAACCAATTAGAGACAAGCTCCCATAACCGTAGGGGACTCCAAGATGGTCGTCCAAAATGGCCAAACATGGCCCCCAGATCTTCCTAATTCCCCAGACCCCATCTACACCCCAAGCCCCCTTGCTCCCTGATCCCCTCAACCTCTCATCCCCCTCTCCCTATTCCCGGGCAATTCCCACTTCATAACCACTTATTTGAGATAGGACTGCATCCATCTCTCACCTAGAGCACACACCGAGGGAGACCGAGGTAGGTAGATGAGCTATATGAACTCTGGTAACAGAGTTTCCAAAAAGAGTCTCAAGGTTTTGTACACCAATGATGATGGAATATCAATAAAGTAGAGGAAATAAAAGAAAAGGTTAATGAAGCAGATCCAGACATAATTGCATTAGTGGAAACTAAAATAAATGATATGATCTCAAGTGCAATGTTCCCAGAGGGATTGCAAGTGATAAAGAAAGGTAGGATGTAGAGACAGGGAGGGAAAGTGGCACTCTTCATAAAGCAGAAATGGAAATTTGAGAAACTAGAGAATCGGAGGACTAATGAAACACAAGCTCCATACTTGGGATTCTGAAAGGTGATGGGAAGAGTTATGTGATCATGATAATCTACTATCCCCACACCAAACAATAGAAGGCCCAGACAGGAATATGATGGTAACTACACGACATGTATAGATAAACTGCAAAGGGCAGCAACAACAGCTCACAGAATTAGAGCGAAGTTATTGGTCATCGGGGACCTCAATCACAGAATGATCGATTGAGAATTAAGAAATCCTCATGGTGGGGAAGAAAGGTGGTGATCAAAACTCGCGGAAATTATTGACAGGAATTTGCCAAGACAACATGTGAAGAAAGACACAAGGGAAAGAGAAGGGAATACACCAAGCCTATTAGACCTGATTTTCATCAAGAATGAGGAAGATATCACGAATATGGAACATGAAATACCACTGGGAGCCAGTGACCATTGTGTCCTAGTTTTTTTACTATAAAGTCGAGCTTAAAATTGTGACCACGGGACAAGAGGTCTGGAAATGGAGAGTTGACTATAGGAAAGGGGACTACAGGAGGATAAGAGAATATCTGGGAGAAGTGCAGTGGGAAGAAGAACTAAGAAGAAACACAGTGCAAGATATGATAAACTTAGTCAAGTGAAAATGCAAGGAGGTCGAAGACACTTTTTTCATTAACTGTTAGTATAAAACTAAGAGGGAATATAATAACCAATGGTTTAATTGACAGTGTCAGGAAGCAAAAATATGAAGCAGAAGGGAGTGGAGGAAGTACAGAGGACAAAGGACAGGGGACAATAAGATTAGATGCAACAGGGCTTGGAATGAATACATTAATGTAAGGAGAGTATCAGGAAAGAATTATGAAAACAATATAACAATGAAAGCGAAAAAAACACATAAATCACTACATAGTCATAAAAAATGGAAAATGTCACTGAACGACCAAGTGACACGACTAAGAATAACACAAGGGGCATATACAGAAAGCGACAAAAAATCTTCGAGGTACTGAATGTCACTTTCCATGGAGTGTTCACAACCGAGCCTGAGCAGTTCCCATTGTTAGAAGAGATGATCCAAGATGAGAGACTAACAGATATTGAAGTGACAGCAGAGGAGGTAATGAAACAGGTAACAGCATTGGATGAAACTAAAGCATTTGGAATAGATAATTTATCACCATGGATACTAAAAGGGACAGCGCAGGCCCTCGGTGTGCTTCTAGCAAGGATCAATAATGAGTCACTTACGAAGGGAGAGTTGCTCAGTTGCTGGAAGAAGGCAAATGTGGTACCAATTTTCAAAAAAGGAGATAGGGAAGAGGCACTGAACTATAGGACGGGTTTCTCTAGCTTGTATACCATGTTAGGTGATGGAGAATATCTTAAGGAAAAAGCTTGTAGAATATTTGGAGAGAAGGAGCTTTGTAACACACCACCAGCATGGGTTCAGGGATGGTAAATTGTGCCTCAGATGTTTAATAGAATTACGTGATCAGGCGACAAAAATTAGGCAAGGCAGAGAAGGGTGAGCAGATTAAATTTTCATAGACTTTCAGAAAGCCTTTGACACCGTACCCCTTAAGAGACTGTTAAAAGACTTGAAGAAACAGGCAGGAATAAGGTGCTCCAGTGAGTAAGGGAGTATCTAAGCAGCGAAGAGTATCATAGTTACTATGAGGGAGAAGACTTCAGAGTAGCACGATGTCACCAGCAGAGTCCCACGGAGCTTTGTACTTGAACCCATCCTGTTTCTGATATATTTAATGATTTTTCAGAGGGTACAAACTCATTCCTCTCAATATTTGTAACTCGTTGTAACTCGACCCGCCCCCCCCCCCCCTGCAGACTTAATGGGGTGAGTTCACATACACACACACACACACACACACACACACACACACACACACACACACACACACACACACACACACACACACACACACACACACTCACATACATGCTCTCTTACGTCTCCACCCTCCCTGCACACCCACACGCACACACCCATGCACATATGTCCTTTGTCTCCACCTTATTTCCTGCTCACACAAACACAATCACATGTCCTCCCTATACTCTTTTTAAATACAATATCTGAATTCAACCAAATTTCAACTACTAGGCAGATTATGTGGCTACTTTTCGATGTATTAAGGCAGTATTTTACTAGTTTAGCCATGTGCTAACTACCCTTATAATTAGACCTAAGGAATACTAGAGTGGGTAGTAATAACTTTTTTGTCCCAGGTGATCTTACGTGGGCTAAGAATGCTTTATGTTTCATCTTTAACATAATTTAGGCCTATCTAGTACAGTAGTAAATTAGATTAGTTGTATTATTCCTATATTAATACAATAATTGCCCTGAAATTATTTTAATATTAGACAATATAACATGCCACTTTTATTGCCTTGTAGTTCATATCAGACAGTATAAGCCACAAGAATGAGGTGGCTTATACTGTCTGGTTTTGTTTATGTTTTAGTATACTCTGTCCCGGCTCTATCTCAGCACCTCTTCATAGATAGAGCCCCGGGCTCTAGAACTCCCCTGCCAACGCATTTCCTAACAATACTGAGAGCCCTGACATCTACAGCTCATTACTAATAGAAGCTGCACACAGCTTCCTAACAAACTTATTTTCTTATTTTAATTCCTGTCGTGCCATGCTGGGCTCTCCTGCATAACTTTTGGTTATCTTGTTGCAAACATACATTTTGCCAGTTCATTTGCTAATTTAATTTTATTTTGCATGCAGTAAGTTTGTTCCACAATAAAAATTAATTTAATTTGCTTTGTTTTTTCAGTTTACTGGATTAATGAAATTGTTAATTACGTACTCTGTTCTAGGTAGGAAGCCAAATGTTTAGGGTTAGTCTAATTAGACTTAGGAGGATTAATCGTGATTTTGTAGGGACCGTCAAAGGTGAGTCGGGGGTGGCCCCAGTTCTTTAATGAATGGGGGGACACGGCCCTAATACCCCTCCCTCACTTCGGCAATGAATGTGAAATAGTACGCCCCAGGTCCATAGACTGGTAGTCTATGGACCTGGGGGCGTACAACGGAGAATGATGGGAAGCTGCTCTTTATAAATGTAGCAGTCAGGGAAAGGGACGGAGGCTTCCACACTGCAGTCTACACTAAGGAAACATAGGAATGTGCCTCAATGCCAATAGTGACTGCCCAGACAGGTACAAGAGGAGTGTTGTCAATGCTTACGTCGACCGTGCTCTTAGTTGCAGCTCAGGATGGAAGCAAGTCGATTGAGAACTCTGTAGGGTAAGGCAGGTCCTAGTCAACAATGGCTTCTCTAACTGTTATGTTGAAGACATCATAAAAAGAAAGGTGAAACGCCATGCAACCTCTGAAGAGTCAACTAACACAACACCTGTACCCCCTATTAGACTGTTTTAATGGAACTTCTTTTCAACTGCTCGTAAAATGGAGGAATGTGTTTTGAAAGATATTATTAATAGGAACGTTATTCCTTCAGACAAAAATCAGAAAATACAATTGATAATTTACTAAAAAAAAAAAAAACAGCCAACCTACTCATGAAAAACTCCCAAACACCAAACAGAACGCCTTGAAGAAAAAACATTGTCTATGCCTTCATATGCCCACTTGGGGACTGTAAGCCCCAAAGGACTCGGTATATAGGCAAGATGACATCATCTCTTTTTAGGCGATTAACAATGCATAAACAACAGGGCTCCATCAAGGAACATATAATCACTTCTCACAACCAGACCATCACCAGAGAAATCTTAACAAACAACACAGAAATCATCGATAGATACAGCGATACCAGGAGACTCGACATCAGCGAGGCACTACACATCAATAAGTACACTCCAGCAATCAACAGCCAATTAATGTATAACTATATTGTACCCACTTCAAGACCCCGTACCAACATAGGAGCAGGAAGAGAAAGAATGGGCCAATTGGTCTTCTACGGTTACTGTCATTCTTATGCCTTTCATACCCAATTAATTCCCACCTCACCCAAAACATTTGTATCATATTACCTCACCCAAAACCAATAAAATGCATGATGTATGTTATGTGTAAACCAAGTCTTTGAAAACGTAAGAAGCCTTACGAAACGCTTCTAGACATCAGACCAAAAATAAAAATGTAAAAAATGAATTTTGGAGAGTTAATTTTTCAATTACCTTCAACAGTGAAGAAAAACGTAGGAAATATTGAGAACATTCCTATTAGAATTATTAATCTTACCCTTTTGTTCATATTCAACAAATTATATATATATATATATATATATATATATATATATATATATATATATATATATATATATATATATATATATATATATATATATATATATATATATTATATATATATTTTTTTTCACAAGAATCTCCATAGGAAAGGAGATTGGGCCTATACCTACATTGCTTATTCAACAACAACACGTCTGCAAAATGCACAACAACAACAACATGTTCTCAGAAACCATGTCTAGATGAGCCTCTACCACCCTACCTACCCCCATACCTGTGACCCCGACGCACCTGGCGTCTGGGAGTTATCCCACTCGCTGGTTAACAAGCACATTGCTCGTTCATACCTGCCTCCTTCCAAATATCAGCACTCCAACGCTACCTACACGGCCAAACCTGTGAATAATGAGTCCACCAGCCACTAGTTCTTCAGAATACTCTCCAGTGCCCATACCTGCAGAATCTGCTTTCACACTTCCCTGTGTGGTGGTAGATTTATGCAGTTTTGTAATTAGTAGTCCAGCACCATTTATTTAGATTTTAACATAACATTAATTTGTTTGCTTTTCATTTTTGCACCGTGTTCACAGCCAAGTCTTAGATGATCTATTTTATTTGTTGAAATTGTTAGTTATTTTTGTCATGGTAAAGCCTTTAAATTTTTATTCTTTGTACATTATCCTACAGCTGCCACACCGTAACGAGATCTACTTAGCAGTTTTATTTACTTTTTTACTTTTTTTTCGTTAATGTGATTTGCATTCCATCTGCCCTGATAGCCACTGCTCTATTCGTCATTTTACAGTCATATATATATATATATATATATATATATATATATATATATATATATATATATATATATATATATATATATATATATATATATATATATTATTAAATATGACCGAAAAAGTAAGATTAATAATTCTAACACGAATTTTCTCAATCTTTCGTACATTTCTTTTCACTGTTGGAGGTAAATCAAAAATCAATTCTCCAAAATTCATTTATATTTCTAGTGACTAGAAATAAATTTATTTCTAGTGACTCCGCTGAGGCTCCGAGCCTCAGCGGAGCCCACTGTTGGCAGTCTTGCTGGTCGGCCTTTTTCAGCAGGAAGTTGCAGCTACTATCTAAGTAATTTCCTAAAGACCAAAGTTTACATCACTGAATTTTATGCATCAAAACTAGTGTTGGATTGTAAGAGTTTCCGCCAGAGTCAATACTGCAGGCGCTGAAGGAGGGCCAGGAAGCTCCCTTTCCAGATGAGAATAACACGGTATGTAACGTACGCCAAATTATAATATTGGCCTCTGGAGACCGTAATATTTAAGTGCAAAAGCGAGCTGAAATCAGTTACCTTTGCTGTAAGGAGTCACTTTAAATAACAAACTCCATTTCGTATCATCCCCTAAAACCTACAGATTTGGCAACAAGGTGGTTCATTATTGAAGGTAAAACAAATAATTCCGCATTGCAGCAAGTAAGAAGGTACCGCGCACCTCAACATTAGTGCAGAGAAACTAACTTCTCGGTACTGTGATTGCCAGGCACTGCAGCATTTAATAATATTAACAAATTACACAAGTATCTCTGTGGTGCATTTAGGAGGTACTTTCGCTGCAGTAATCCAGGTGATAAACTTTCCACATGGCAGAGTGAAGGAGGTGGCCTGGTAAGGTAAGCAATGCACTAAGTGGTGGAAGCTGAAATATTCGAGCGGGCTTCGAGGATCTCGATACAAGACATGCAGGAGATAGTACCAGTGATCAGGAATATCAATTCGTCCTTTTGTTCTTGACACATTAGCGTTTATATAATTCATATTTAAGGTTTCTGTGTGATAATCCGTTTTCATGAGTATATATATATATATATATATATATATATATATATATATATATATATATATATATATATATATATATATATATAATATGTGTGTGTGTGTGTAATTAATTTGTAATAAATCAAAAGCTGAAGGCAGATATTAAAATAAGACGAGTCAAAATACTATCACTTAGCTGTTAATAGACTTTCTTAATGTTCTGAAATGTGGCGCAAAAAAGAGACTGGTAGAACACCAAGGAGAGAGAATGAGGGAGAAAGAGGGAAAGAGAAAGAAAGAGACAGAGATGGAGGAAGAAAATTAAAAATTGACCGAGATATAAGGAAAATTAAAAAAAAAAGAAAGACCGAGAGAAGAGAATGACAAACAAAAGCACTCCGAACAATGAAATAATTGAGAACCATATTCCAGGAACCGCAAATCATCTTCCACAAAAAAAAAGTTGTCGTCGTGGGACGTAAAGGAAAAGGCGAGTTTCGGCACCGCCTTAAGAAACATCTCTCAATCATTTCCCAGGAGCACTGAGTCAACACAGAAATTAGTGCTACAGCTATTTCCGTATGTCTGGAGTCTTGTGACGAAAGTCTGTAATCACGACCGAAGTGGCAAAGCCTCGTTCCAATGGCTGAGGTCGCTGACCACGTTCTTTGAACCCATCCTCCTAAAATGGTTGTATTGACAGCAACTGTGAACTTTTGCAGTGTTCAAAGTTCGTGCAAAATCACGGGGAAGAAAACCCAGATATTCCTAGACCTGGTAAATGAACATTAATGCATTAGTGATCATGATAACGGGCATCGGTGCCTGTAGTGATCACGATAGCGGAGATAATGGTGTAGTGACCATGGCGGGGGCTGGTGCATCCAGTGATCATTAAAGCGGGTGTTGGTGCTTCAGTACTCTTCATAGCGCGAGTTGACGCCTGAGGCTGGAACAATAGGGTATGATGATATTCGTGCTGGTGGTGATTATAGAGATTTTAGAGATAATTATAGTTATTACGCTACTAGGCACAATATGGCCCAGCTGTGACATATCCTCCAAGCTTGTCGACATGGAGGATATGCCACCATTTATAACGACTGGTATTCACCATAACAGTACGTCATATAGCAAATGGTGAACATATTACATTTCCAATGTTAGTACATCATATACCAAAATGCACATCAGATTAAACAGCCATTTGCACTACTTTACATAAACCAGAGTACGTCAATTAAGACAAGCCAGAGGACAACACCAGGAAGCCAACGAGGTGATGATAAATGGGAAAATAAAAGACCCGTTTTGTTAACTGAGTCGTAGACATAAAATTACATTATATATCTGGATAGTTTTTACTGAAAGTATCACGTAACTGTCAAGTATTTTCACTTCAAATTTTGCATATTGGAGCGTGACGGGAACTCCGCTTGGTGAACATTTTTCAAGCGCCTCTTGGTTATATATTGGAACATTTTCCTCTGGAGATTCGTGGGTGGAACCGCCGCAAGTGGTACCCAGAATTGAAGTCGTTTTGATGGTTCGTTGACCGCTCAAACGATCGGGCTCTTTTCTGCAGTTTGTATAGTTAAATCATCCAAAAGTGCATCGTTAAAATATTGACAACTTTTATAAGGATATATATATGTGTGTGTGTGTGTGTGTGTGTGTGTGTACTCACCTATTTGTACTCACCTATTTGTGCTTGCGGGGGTTGAGCTTTGGCTCTTTGGTCCCGCCTCTCAACTGTCAATCAATTGGTGTACAGATTCCTGAGTCTACTGGGCTCTATCGTATCTACATTTAAAACTGTGTATGGAGTCAGCCTCCACCACATCACTGCCTAATGCATTCCATCCGTTAACTACTCTGACACTGAAAAAGTTCCTTCTAACGTCTCTGTGGCTCATGTGGGTACTCAGTTTCCACCTGTGTCCCCTTGTTCGCGTCCCACCAGTGTTGAATAGTTCATCCTTGTTTACCCGGTCGATTCCTCTGAGGATTTTGTAGGTTGTGATCATGTCTCCCCTTACTCTTCTGTCTTCCAGTGTCGTAAGGTGCATTTCCCGCAGCCTTTCCTCGTAACTCATGCCTGTGTGTGTGTGTGTGTGTGTGTGTGTGTGTGTGTGTGTGTGTGTGTGTGTGTGTGTGTGTGTGTGTGTGTGTGTGTATGAGAGAGAGAGAAAAAAAAAAAATCCCAGCTCTTTCTTTGGCTCGTTGATGGTCGAGTACTTATTTTTACTTTTTTCAGTTTACTTCAATTATTTCAGTAGTGTTTACAACATAATGTTGTCAGTGTTCCTGTTACATAATGGTCCACTTTCAAGACGCCTTTGACCAATGATGTTTATGTTAACAGCAGTTGGCCAGTTTTCTCACAGCATTGTTAAAGCTCTGAGTAGTAACGTTTGAATTAGGCATATTCTCAGCAAATACATTTTAGTGACATAAGTTTATCTCCCTCAGGTTTGAATTGGGCCAAAGCATAAAGGAGAGTTTTGCATCATTTTACTGTAAATATTTAAAAAAATAATTAACTTAAAGGTAGATTCTAAATAATATATATACATTATCAGAGATGGGAAATGTTAATCTCGCACTAGAATGATTTCTTAAAATAAATTGGCTATTTTTTACCTTATTGAAACCATGTGATCAGACGTGAAACATGCCAATAACTTAATAAATTATGACCAGAAATGAAACGAGAATAGAACTGAAACCGTCTGACCATAATTCTTTGTCCCCCATTCTCTTCCAACATACTTGATATTGAGCAAAATTTAATACCAAGTGACCATAATTGTAAAAATGTTTTACTTAATCAAGGTAAAGAGAGAAAATATATATAAAAAACAAATATAGTTCTTGGTGTCCTCTGGTTAAAAGAAGGAATTTAAATTCCGCATAGTTTCTCTAACTCCTTAATTGTAAACTTTGCAACGAAGTTGTCTTAATGGAAATTACTTTGATCATAAAACCTGATCTTTTTTTTCAGTCCATTTCCTACGCAGTGGACTGAGAGGTTTACCTAAACCTCCGGAATTTGCGAAACCATTGTGGTATCACTATATAGAGAAATGGAAACAAATTAGGCCAATCAAAGGTAAACTAACTATGCCTGGAGTTCTATTTTGGAATATCGCAGTCAGAGGTCAGCAGAATATACACGTGTGTACGAGAGTTGAGGGGGGGGGGGGGAATTAAGGAGGATATAGTCGAAGAGAGATGCAAGATCTGTAATAAAAGTATATATTAACAGTCAGGTGTTTGCATACACTGAATATATTTAATCAGGTGAATGTAAACAATGTATTTTAGTAGAGATTTGTCACTTCCCAGGGGTATACCCCACGCTTAAGGAGCTATACCACCCTCACAGACCTATACCACCCTCACAGACCTATACCACCCTCACAGACCTATACCACCCTCACAGACCTATACCACCCTCACAGACCTATACCACCCTCACAGACCTATACCACCCTCACAGACCTATACCACCCTCACAGACCTATACCACCCTCACAGACTTATACCACCCTCACAGACTTATACCACCCTCACAGAGCTATACCACCCTCACAGACCTATACCACCCTCACAGACCTATACCACCCTCACAGACCTATACCACCCTCACAGACCTATACCACCCTCACAGACCTATACCACCCTCACAGGCCTATACCACTCTCACAGACCTATACCACCCTCACAGACCTATACCACCCTCACAGACCTATACCACTCTCACAGACCTATACCACCCTCACAGACCTATACCACTCTCACAGACCTATACCACCCTCATATAGCTATACCACCCTCACAGAGCTATACCACCCTCACAGACCTATACCACCCTCACATAGCTATACCACTCTCACAGACCTATACCACCCTCATATAGCTATACCACCCTCTCAGAGCTATACCACCCTCACAGAGCTATACCACCCTCACAGAACTATACCACCCTCACATAGCTATACCACTCTCACAGACCTATACCACCCTCACAGAGCTATACCACCCTCACAGAGCAATACCACACTCACAGACCTATACCACCCTAACAGAGCTATACCACCCTCACAGAGCTATACCACCCTCACAGACCTATACCACCCTAACAGAGCTATACCACCCTCACAGACCTATACCACCCTCACAGAGCTACACCACCCTCACAGACCTATACCACCCTAACAGAGCTATACCACTCACATCAGATATATATACCTGCCTCACAAAGTCTATATCACGCACCCTGTGAGCAGCATTTTCTGTTGTGCAATCATCTGCTAAAATTTTCAACTTGATGAAGTCAAAATTGACCCAGCTATCCGGAGCGTGAGGAGACGTGAATGAATCAAAGGCTTCCCTCGCTATCTTGGTCTTGAGACGAAGAGAATTCCGGCGACCCATCCCTCATATCGGTCTTTGAAAAATTGGTCCCATTGGTTTTATATCGGTCTTTGAAAAATTGGACCAGTGCCTCGGGATTTCTTCCAAATTCTCTTGAAGATCATATATATTCTAAACATATATTCTTTAAAAAAATATATTTTTTTATTTATATTATTAATATGTCATAAACTGGATATAATTCTGGTCGGTTTTAAGTACTTATAAATATTTCTTAAATTAAAAAATTAATTAATTAAATTAAATTAATTAAATTAAATAAATTAAATTAATTAAATTAATTAATTTAATTCAAGAATTAAACAAAATTAAACAGTTTCAAAATAATATTAAGGGTGCTCAATCATTTTATTTTGGGAAAGAACAACAAACAGCAGCAAAATATGTAATTCTGAACGCATCGAAAGTGCATATAGAGCATCCGAACATCTTACAAAAGAACAAAGAGAATTAATATAAGCAGAGGATTTTTTGTGGAGGTTTCAATCAGAAAATATATAAGTGCCCCGATTGAAGAGTTCAAGCATGTGGTTACTTTGGTCTGTCTGTCGGAGACCAAAAAACTTTATTAAAAAAAACATCATTAAACTTTACAGAATTAAAGTTAATATTGTCGATGTGTTAAAGAGAGGAGTCTGTTCCCCAAATGCTTTTCTTGAAGCAGTTTGGCCCATTTTTCCCTTTCAAAAATGTTGGTGTACATGAAATGTGGTGCACAGAGTCCATAGACTTTGCATTCAAGATGGGTAGAGCGTGTGTTCTGGGAGGAGACTGGCAGAGGGGATTAGCGTGAGAGATGGAGAGGGCGGGTCAGGAGACGTGGGGAGGGAGTGTGTGTGTAAGATTTAGATGGTGTGAAGATGTTTGCAGTGATGAAGACAGTGTGTAGTAAAGATTGTTACAGCCATGGAGGGAGGATGTATGTGCAGAGAAACTAACATGTATAGGTGATGGGGAAGGCATACCCAGGCATAACCGTGTACCCAAACTGCTGAAAATATATATATATATATATATATATATATATATATATATATATATATATATATATATATATATATATATATATATATATATAAGCCACAACTCTTCTAAACACGAGAGTGAAGTATACAACTTTAGAACACTTTCCCACCAGGAGACTCGAACCCTAGCCAGCACAGAAGCCTTCCAGCAACTGGCATAACAGGTACGCCTTAACCCGCTCCACCACCTGCTCAGACCCTTAAAGAGATGGTAATTTCGGAGTATTTAAATACACCAAAGATCACCACCTCCCAAGAGCACTAGAGCAAGTGAGGGGTCATTTAGACGTTAATTTCATCAAGTCCCTGTATACTTCACTCTCGTGTTTAGAAGAGTTGTGCCTTAAGCATAGACACTGTGTCTTCCCATATTAACAGGGACTTGATGAAATTAACGTCTAAATGACCCCTCACTTGCTCTAGTGCTCTTGGGAGGTGGTGATCTTTGGTGTATTTAAATACTCCGAAATTACCATCTCTTTAAGGGTCTGAGCAGGTGGTGGAGCGGGTTAAGGCGTACCTGTTATGCCAGTTGCTGGAAGGCTTCTGTGCTGGCTAGGGTTCGAGTCTCCTGGTGGGAAAGTGTTCTAAAGTTATATATATATATATATATATATATATATATATATATATATATATATATATATATATATATATATATATTAGTATATTTTGGTAGCAGTCTTTCCTGTAGACATATATTATTAAATATGACCGAAAAAGTAAGATTAATAATTCTAACACGAATTTTCTCAATCTTTCATACATTTCTTTTCACTGTTGGAGGTAATTCAAAAATCAATTCTCCAAAATTCATTTTTATTTCTAGTCTGACGCGACACGAGCGCGTTTCGTAAAACTTATTACATTTTCAAAGACTTTAGTTTACAAATACACAACTGAATAGAACTTACAATTACCAGTAAGTTCTATTCAGTTGTGTATTTGTAAACTAAAGTCTTTGAAAATGTAATAAGTTTTACGAAACGCTCTCGTGTCGCGTCAGACTAGAAATAAAAATTAATTTTGGAGAATTGGTTTTTGAATTACTTCCAACAGTGAAAAGAAATGTACGAAAGATTGAGAAAATTCGTGTTAGAATTATTAATCTTACTTTTTCGGTCATATTTAATAATATATATATATATATATATATATATATATATATATATATATATATATATATATATATATATATATATATATATATATATATATATATATAATATATATATATATATATATATATATCGTACCTAGTAGCCAGAACGCACTTCTCAGCCTACTATGCAAGGCCTGATTTGCCTAATAAGCCAAGTTTTCATGAATTAATGTTTTTTCGACTACCTAACCTACCTAACCTAACCTAACCTAACTTTTTCTGCTACCTAACCTATAGAGATAGGTTAGGTTAGGTTAGGTAGGGTTGGTTAGGTTTGGTCATATATCTACGTTAATTTTAACTCCAATAAAAAAAAATTGACCTCGTACATAATGAAATGGGTAGCTTTATCATTTCATAAGAAAAAATTAGAGAAAATATATTAATTCAAGAAAACTTGGCTTATTAGGCAAATCAGGCCTTGCATAGTAGGCTGAAAAGTGCATTCTGGCTACTAGGTACGACACACATATATATATATATATATATATATATATATATATATATATATATATGTATATGTATATGTATATATATATATATATGTATATGTATATATATATATATATATATATATATATATATATATATATATATATATATATGTATATGTATATATATATATATATATATATATATATATATATATATATATATATATATATATATATATATATATATATTGGAACAATTTAGTTTTTACTTTTTTATTTGAGGAATGGACTGCCATAGAAGCACGAATAATTTGACACTGGGAGCGGCCGGGGCTGGTGGATGATGCACAGCCTTCACATCCGGACCATTTCTTAGTTCCTGGCCACCTCAAGTCCTCGGCTGTGGCAAACACTCGACCTCCTTTTTCAGCTTAATGGAAGTTTTCCATCACCAGTATAAAAGATTTTTGTTATATACACAAAACAATCACACTGACACCAATATATATTTATGCACAGAGGTATACACACACACTATATTCACGTTCACACACTCAGACACACACACAGACACCGTATACTTCGAACCTCTCATTGACTTGAGGGGATCGAAAAGCTAGTATCGAAAAGGGGATCGAAAAGCCCTAGCTCGCAGCTAGGGCTTTGTTGGGCGAAATCTGATTGAGTCAGCCCTGATTAACCAATGTCCCAATATCCTTAATGTTAGCACCGGCTTATTCAATTTAGATCCGTATTTAAGTTCCAATATAACAATATTGTTCCAATAATGTTGGACCTCCCCCCCCCCCTTCCCCTAGTGATACATCCCTGATCAGAGACGTAGGGATAATTTTCAGTCATGCGCTGTGTTGGTTAATTAGTTCAAGTTAAGTTTTTGCAGCCCTGAATAATGTGGCTCTTGTTAGAGGGATATTAATTTTGTTCATGAATTAAGTTTCGTATCTGAGCTTCAATATTGCATAACAGTGCATAACTGGTGAACACAATCCTCCTTGTACTGATTCACTCAACAATCTCCTTGATGTACTCCTGATAAGGGTCATAGTTAAGTCGAGATAATTACCAAACTTGTCAGTTATTTGGATTATGTCAGTTTCGCAGCCCTAAATACAGGTGACTTTTAATGGCAGGATTTTTTATTTTATTTTCCCACTGCCTGTGGATTAAGATTTGCCTCTAGTATAAACCTATGTTAAATTGAATGTTATTTAGTTTATGTAATTCCACAGCCCTGAATGTTGGTGGGTCTTGATGATAGGATATTAATTTAATTAATTATAATTATTCTTTCTCTACTTTTCGCGGATTTTCCTTAGTATATCAATGTCTCGTTAGTCCGTTCTTTATAGAAAACGATTCTGATCCTAGTTCGCCTTGGTAATCAAATGTTAATCTCATTTTGCTAATGTGCTTAATAATTAATCCACGATTTTGTTTAAAAAAAATGAGAGAACTAAATAAACATTACGTTGATCAATAGTGAAAATGTCTTACAATATATATCAAAGATTGTTTTTCTTGCCTTTTAAACTACCCTTTCTCTCTTTATAAAGATTTTATTTGTTCTGATTTGTACTTGCTTGTGCTTATTCCTCCTGCACAACACACTATTTAGTTGTTCTGGTGAATTAAGTTAGGATATGATAAATTAGGTTAGATTAGGTTAAATGTGGTTACGGTTTTCTCCATTTGGAGAAGCATACAGCAAGGAAGACTTCATATTGACTTGTGACCTACACTGACCTTTATGTTAAAGTCGAACCTCTCTTCTAGTTAGCTGGAGAACAAACTAAGTTCTTGTGAACGCGACTCTGACATTAATGTGTTGTCTGACCTTAACATGTTGAGCCTGAACTTAACATGTCGAATCTGACCTTAACATGTTGAGTGTGACCCTAACATGCTGAATGGGACCCCTAACATAATGACATAATGAACCAGACCTTAACATGTTGAATGTGATCTTAACATGCCGTGTGACTTTAACATGCCGAATTAACATGCTGAGTGGTATTTTTTTTTATTTTTTTTAATAACTCGACCACCTGGCCGGCACCATGTCTTCCCGTTTGCCGCTCCGGAGAAGCCTCCACCTTCTCTACAGTCAGCCATAGAGACTACCTGTGGGCCACATGGCGTTTAGGGAGTATTTGCCTCCCTCAACCCTCCTACCCCCCTCCCCCCAACCTGACAAGCACTGGAGCAAGCGCCTCGCTTGCTCCAGTGCTTGTCAGATGTAGCTGGGACACTAGAGAGCGAGACACGAGGGTTAGATGAAAACAAGACCAAACGTTCATTAGAGCTGATCTCCGGATAGACCCAGAGTGTTAGTAAGCTATCCAACCCCCCTCCAAGGTTTTACTTGAGGTGCGACAGCAGTGCCCTGTTACTGGAAATGAACGTGATATAAACAGCTTAAAAGCTAAAGAATACTAATGTTATTTACATACTACAAATACAATACGGCTACGACTACAAATATAATTCATAATGTACGCTCTTCACTGTCTGCCACAGAGACTAAAGGGTAAAACATGAGATACGAAACTGATGCTATCTAGCGGATCCCCTAGCGTCCGAGCTTTCGGCCAAGGGCCACATTTGGGTGAGAAAAGCTCTATATTGCGATGCGGTACTCTAGGGAGGCTCACCGGTGACATAGGCGGTCGCCTTCCTGCTCACGGCGGGTCTAACCTCGGCGGCCTGCTGGGTGCAACCCGTCTCGGACCCCGCGGAGGGCAGTCCCGCTCGGTATTCCTGGACAACATCCTGTAGGAGGAGTAGGTCCAGGTCAGGGCCTTGAGAGAGCAAATCTCAAGGTCGGTCTTGGTCAGGCCTAAGGCCTTTAAGTCCCTAGTGCTGTCTCTACTCCACCCCCCACCCTCCAACCCCTCCAATTCAGCATTATGTAGTAGTTGGTTACAGTGGTCGTTCCAGTCTGTTCCTCGACCCAGTCTTTGATCTTGGGGCGATTGTACTTGTCGACTTTGACCACGTACGGCAGAACTAGCGGGAAAGTGTCGGAGATGACCTGAGCGTCCAGGATCACTGCCTGATTTCCTCTGTGAGCCACGATGTCTGGCCTATGGTGTGTCCCCTCGTAGGAAATCCTCACGTCTTACATTACCCTGTAACCCTTCTGCCTTAACTTGCCAGCCACGTACCCGGGATACATTGTCATGACGTTTCACCCGAATTCTGTGGGTTGTCGGGCCGGTCTGGGAGATACGTGCAAGTCTGCTCGGCTTGTCCACACATTTGATGCACATTTGTGTCCCCTCTCTTGTCTCCCTCGTGCCGCCCGGGAGGGGGTCGACACCGCATTTGCTCTGATCTGGATCGCATGGATGTAGTCACCACCTCGCAACAGTTTGGTTCTGAAGTCCACCCATCTGTGTACCGCACACACGTGACCGATGAACTCTAGTCCTTTCCCATCCAGTGTTCAGTAGAGGTTTACACGCCACGCCTGAGCACGCTGAGGCGTTGTGGTTACCAGTATCCCAGTGATGCAGGCGGGGCCACTCCAGCGCCGCAGTGCATTCGCCGCAGGCTGTACCGTCATCGCCCTCCCCGCCTGATCCGCGGAATTCACCCCATTATCAAGCTGCCACTGCTTCAGCAGCCGGATGGTCGTGATGATGTCCCGGATTCCGAGCCCACCGTCTTTGGTCTCTGCATGGAAGACGGCTTTAGGGGTATCCTGGCGGAGCGCTTGGCGCACCTGCCTGTCCATCCTCCCCAACTGCGTCTTTGCCACACGTCCAAGCACCAGACGGTAGTAAAGCTTGATATTAGGTTATGTTTAAGGATATAGATTCTCTGTTGAGGCTTGAGAGGGGCCCTGCCTTAGATTACGCGGGCACTCCTCAAGAAGAGAGCCATGGAAGCTGGTCTTGTCCCTGGCCCCCACGCATATCCCAAGGTACTTATACCCGTCCTCGGGGCCCATCGTCCCTAGAGCTTCGTCATTGATCCGGAATCGTCGACTTGGGTTGACGAACCATTTCTTACGAGCTCCATCGATTTCGAGGCTCAGAGTTTTGCATTTTCCTGGGGTTCATCTTAAGCCCTGCGCCCGCGAGGGTTCCACAAATGCCGTTTATCAGAGCCTGCAAGCTCTCGTGGATTGAGGCCAGTTAACATGGACTGGGTTAGTTTGCTGAGGGTAGGAGGGGGAAGAAGGAAAGGGAGGATTAGGGAGGATTAGGGAGGGGGTAATAGATAGATAAGGGGTATTGGGAAGGGAAGGGGTAATAGGTAGGTATGTATTGGGGGGGGGGTAGCAGTAGTCAAATGGGATGCATGTGAGGATCTGAAGGGTGGAGTCTCAAAGCATCAGATGGATTTATCTTTACATTGTCACAAGGTAATATTTGTGAATTTAAAAGTATTTACACTTCGCAGTGCTCGAGTCTGAAGCTAATTGTGGAGCGTGGCCGTCACCATCAGGTGGGCTGGAGCTGCAACTCGGAGATCCGACGTTGTTTCTCCACTCGACTTGCTTGAAATCAATTGAATTTAGAATTTTGGATAAAGTAGCAAGGATAAGGCAGGACAGAGAAGACAGGGCAGACTGCATATTTGTTGACTGCAAAAAGGCCTTTGTTACAGTTCCGCACATGAGACTGCTATACAAACTTGAGAGGCAGGCAGGAGTAAACGAAAAAACCCTAGCATGGGTGAAGAACTACCTAACAGGAAGGAGCCAGAGGGTAATAGTTAGGGGCGAGAAGTCGGACTGGCGAACAGTAACGGGTGGAGTACCTTCAGGATCGGTGCTGGGACCAATCCTCTTTCTAATTTACGTAAATGATATGTTTACAGGAGTGAAATCCTACATGTCAATGACGCAAAATTAATGAGAAGAGTTGTGACAGATGAGGATTGTAGGATCCTCCAAGAGGACTTAAACAGGTTGCAGAGATGGTCAGAGAAATGGCTACTGGAGTTCAACACGAGTAAATGCAAAGTTATGGAAATGGGATAAGGTGATAGGCTACCAAAGGGACAATACACAAGGAGAACTGCCTACCTGTAACGATTCGAGAAAGAGATCTGGGAGTGAACGTAACACCAAATCTAACTCCTGAGGCACTTATAAATAGGATAATGACAGCAGCGTACTCTACACTGGTGAAAATTAGAACTTCATTCAGAAACCTAAGTGAGGAGGCATTTAGGGCGCTTTACACTGGCTATGTGAGACCAGTCTTAGAGTATGCCGCGCCATCATGGAGCCCCCACCTGAAGAAACACATAAGGAAACTGGAGAAGGTTAAGAGGTTTGCGACGAGGCTTGTCCCAGAGTTACGAGGGATCGGATATGAAGAGCGCCTGAAGGAACTGAACCTTACGACACTAGAGAAAAGAAGGGAAAGGGGAGATATGATAGGGACATATAAAATACTCAGGGGAATTGACAAAGTGAAAATAGATGAAATGTTCACACGTAATAATAACAGAACGAGGGGACATGGGTGGAAACTGGAAACTCAGATGAGTCACAGAGATGTTAGGAAGTTTTCTTGTAGCGTGAGAGTAGTGGAAAAATGGAATACACTTGGGGAACAGGTTGTGGAAGCAAACTTTATTCATAATTTCAAAATTAGGTATGATAAGGAAATGGGACAAGAGTCATTGCTGTAATCAAACGATGGCTGGAAAGGCGGGATCCAAGAGTGAATGCTCGATCCTGCAAGCACAAGTAGGTGAGTACACACACACACACATACACACCCACGAGAGGGGCAGATACCCCCAATACTGACTATCAGTTCCACTTTACAGCGCTACAGAACGGGGAAAATGACTCCCCTGCCTATATGCATGAATCACTCTAAATTTTTGAGGGATATTCCCATAAAATCCGGCCACCCGTTCCAGGACACTCACGAGTATAACACCGCAGTATATCACTCGGACATACTGAATGTTGTGTAGGTCACCGCTGGCATACTCCCATCATGTGGACTGTGGGTAGAAAAATGTCGACACCATGTTGGAAGCAAAAGATTTAAGAGGTGTGCATAAAGTTATTGTAAAAAGAATGTGTTTAATGATAATGTAAATAGAGATGAGTATAACGGAGAAGTAAACAGTGCGAGTATAACGGAGAACTATAAACACAGGGTATATGAACAGTGACCAGCGACGTCGGTTAGGCTGGAGGCGTCACCGACATGACCAGCGTCAACGTCATCTGTACCACGCGCAGCAGCCACAGCTTAACAGTGCTACTACAAGCAGGCCACAGCTTAACAGTGCTACTACAAGCAGGCCACAGCTTAACAGTGCTACTACAAGCAGGCCACAGCTTAACAGTGCTACTACAAGCAGGCCACAGCTTAACACTGCTACTACAAGGAGGCCACAGCTTAACACTGCTGCTACACGCATGCCACAGCTTAACACTGCTGCGACACGCAGGCCACAGCTTAACACTGCTGCGACACTTAGGCCACAGCTTAACACTGCTGCTACACGCATGCCACAGCTTAACACTGCTACTACACTTAGGCCACAGCTTAACACTGCTGCGACACGCAGGCCACAGCTTAACACTGCTACTACAAGCAGGCCACAGCTTAACACTGCTACTACACGCAGGCCACAGCTTAACACTGCTACTACACGCAGGCCACAGCTTAACACTGCTTGCCTTCTTGCATGATAACCTTAACCCATCCTCCTCGCAGGACTAAAAACATTATCCACCTAGACTCGAGGGGAATAAAACCTTGACCTACTCTACTAATAGTCCAGTTTCGCAATGGTTAAGCTACGTCGGGAAAGTGTCGTTTTGCCTTGTTTCCTTTCATCTGATGCGCCTACTCACTTGGTAGAAATACGAACCTGGAATTTATGCATCTATTATGGGTTGCATCATGGGAATGGTCAAGAGTATGCCAATGTCTCCCATCGATGAGTCTTATTTACTTGGGTACTATGAGTTTCGAACCACCGACCCCAGGAGAAGGCAACCCGTTCTCGCACTTTCTTACAGTCAATATTGACTTATTAAATAAGTGCATATGTGACATACTAATTTATTGTGAATATTTTAGTTTACCTTGAAAAGCTTCATAGAAAACACCGACCTTACCTAACCTCTTAGTATGTTAAGATAAGCATTTTATTGCTTCGTAATTACAACTATTACTTAACCTATACCTATAATAGGTTAAGTAATAATTAACCTATACCTATAATAGGTTTAGTAATAATTGTAATTACGAAGCAATAAGATGCTTATCTTAACATACTAAGAAGGTTAGGTAAGGTCGGTGTTTTCTATGAAGATTTTCAAGGTAAACTAAAATATTCACAATAACTTAGTATGTCACATATGCACGTATTTAATAAGTCAATATTGAATATACGAAAGTGCGAGAACGGGTTGGAGAGGGAGACAGTAGCTCAATCAGCTCTAACCTTTAGACGTTTGGGTCGCATTGTGTCTACACCCTCAATGGGTCTCAGTGGGTGAGGTCAATAGCGCGTAACAGTCAATGAAATACAACACATGAGTCTATAAGCAGAAAGGTGACGTGTGAGGTGAAAAGCGACGACTTTGTAATATTGGTTGAACATAACAGCACGAGGACAAAGCAGATAGCCTAATGACATTCAGTTTCTTGTAGCTTGATTAATACTCATATATCCCATTAGGGATATCCACATTAGGGATAGGATAGCTTGCAAGAAGCTACATGTATTAGTCACTAGTAATAGTGGCTCCAGATGGCCAGCAGAAATAAGAATAAAACGTGCATCAGGAAGAGCTGGCTCCAAAGGTTGGTAATTTCTGGTTAAAGATTAGCAGGATAGGAAAGGTTAAGGATATTCATCAATGGACACAATCCCTCCATTTGTGAGGAAAATCTACCAGTGATTATTTTATTAAATTTATTTATTATTGAATGGATTGTATTTTAATTATTTATTATTTTATTAGGCGGACTTTTAAGGTTATTATTTAAATCACCGATAAACTTCCACTTTACACATTTAGGGGGTTATAATTATTAAATTTGGTTATACCGTATTTAAACCGTTAACATTATTGATTTTCACTAAACTGTAATGAAACGGTTAGTGCAAATTTTTAATATGAATAATTATAGCCAATATCTGTCTAGAATACTTCGACAGTAATTATGGAACCGGTACTGAACCCGTGAGCGGGCCAGACTGCTATGACGGCGTCCTTGGTCACGTCGTAACAACAGTAATGGCCTGTCAAAAATATACACTGTAGCTATGTACAATTCCAAATTGAAGTCTACCATCTATTTAAATCACTGGACATAGGTAAGGCAGCGGGGCCGGATAAGATCAGCCCAAGTTACATCGTTTAGCACTTTAATTACGTCAGTTTAGCACTCCTGACTTTGCCTCTCAAACGAATCTACCATCACTGTCTAGCTCAAGGAATTTGACCCGCACTGTGGATAGAGGCAAATGTAGTTCCAGTCCACAACAGTAAAACTCGTTCAGAGGTCAGTAACTACAAACCAGCGTCAACGTTTTCAATTACTGTCAACGAATTTTAGACTCTCTCTTGCCAAATGAGAGCATCATTTGACCATCGTCGATTGGTATGTTGTCGTCGGTTCGGTTATATAAGAAAAAGGTCATTCTGCTGCTGATCTCTTGCTTAACCTCGCTAATAAGAGGTAAGAGGCACTGGATGATTAAAAAATAAGTTGTTGTGTCACTGGACATTGCTCGAGCCTTTGATCGCGTTTGGTACTCTGGACTACTAACGAAATTTCAAGCACTAGGTACTTCAGTCTCCATTTTGCAGCTAATAAGGGACTACCTTCAAGAACTAACTCTAAGAATAGTCCTGCAATGGAGCAGAATCTGAAAACCGCTCAATTGTTGGCAGTGTTCTGCAGGATAGTGTGCTCAGTCCTTTGTTGTGCAACGTTTACTTCAACGATCGGTTACTTCTCATTCCTGAAGCTCAGGTCTGTCTTGATGGCTCCACTCAAACCTTTACATTTGGAAAATGTAAAACATGAACTGATACGAGGCTGGATGCTGACAACAATATCTGACTTGGGAAGGCGATGGGAAGTTACATTTGCGGCAGAAAAGGCACATGCGAGGGTGATACCCAGAGAGAATGGCAATGCAAATGAGACAGATTACAAATGAGTGGAAATGAACCCAAGAACTTATTCAAGAAGTTCACATCTTGGGACGGGAAGGGAACTATCAGGGGAAAGCGCCAAATCGTTACGACTATATAACACTTGGAAGGGATCAGGATAAGGATTTGGGATGGGAAGGGGGGAAGGAACGCCGACCTGCATGAAGCGAGACCGTCGCTCTACCGTCCAGCCCAGCCTTGGGAATGAAGTTTGACTCTTCAGTGACCATGAAAAATCCCATACATAGCAAGCACGGTAGCCAAGAAACTAAGTGCTTTAAGACGAATGTCTTACTTCTTGACAACAAAGAGGCTGCAAAACCTTACTTGAGGAACAAGTTTGCTTTCATCTTGAGTATTCACTGCTCTCCTGGATAGCCTTGCCCTCCCCCCCTCCCCCCTATCCCAACTTTTCATCAAACATTTGGGCAAGGTGGAGAAGCTTGTGACTCGTCCCTAGTCTGGACTTTCTAGGGACTGGCTTCAGATGAGCTGATGTAGAATAACAGCTCATAGCTTGCAGCTTCATTAGCAGGCTTAGTACAGTTTTTAATGAACCCTTTACCTTAGAGAGAGAGAGAGAGAGAGAGAGAGAGAGAGAGAGAGAGAGAGAGAGAGAGAGAGAGAGAGAGAGAGAGAGAGAGAGAGATTATATAAGAATAACAAGTAAAATGAGATCTTTCAAACCTTCGAGATTGTCTTCAGGAATATCAATCAAGAATTGAATTACCTGGATGCTCCTCAATTCCCATCACAACACAATCAAAGGAGCAGAAAAGAGTGATGGGGGAGATGTGAGGGGTCGGAGTGATGGATGAGGTTAGGGATGGGATAAGGGATAGGAATGAGGGAGGAAGGTGCGGAAGGTTGGTGAGGGAGGGGAAGTGTCAGGGAGGTGGGGGAGTAGAGAGCTGCCTTTGTGCCAGCAAGAATTAATATAAACTCTCCATCCTGACCTAACTTGCTTCAGCGAGTTGATACATAACTCTCGCTGAGAGACTTGACCCGAGTTGCCTAAAGTCTTGGCCTGAACTTGGGCAGCGTGGCGGTTCCTGTCTCCTTTCTCGGTGGCCAGCCTGGCGTACTTCACAGCTGTGGCCAGCCTGGCGTACTTCACAGCTGTGGCCAGCCTGGCGTACTTCACAGCTGTGGCCAGCCTGGCGTACTTCACAGCTGTGGCCAGCCTGGCGTACTTCACAGCTGTGGCCAGCCTGGCGTACTTCACAGCTGTGGCCAGCCTGGCGTACTTCACAGCTGTGGCCAGCCTGGCGTATCTCACAGCTGTGGCCAGCCTGGCGTACCTCACAGCTGTGGCCAGCCTGGCGTATCTCGCAGCTGTGGCCAGCCTGGCGTACCACACAGCTGTGGCCAGCCTGGCGTATCTCGCAGCTGTGGCCAGCCTGGCGTACTTCACAGCTGTGACCAGCCTGGCGTACCTCACAACTGTGGCCAGCCTGGCGTATCTCACAGCTGTGGCCAGCCTGGCGTATCTCACAGCTGTGGCCAGCCTGGCGTACCTCACAGCTGTGGCCAGCCTGGCGTACCTCGCAGCTGTGGTCAGCCTGGTGTACCTCGCAGCTGTGGTCAGCCTGGCGTACCTCGCAGCTGTGGCCAGCCTGGCGTACCTCGCAGCTGTGGCCAGCCTGGCGTACCTCGCAGCTGTGGCCAGCCTGGCGTATCTCGCAGCTGTGGCCAGCCTGGCGTACCTCGCAGCTGTGGCCAGCCTGGCGTACCTCGCAGCTGTGGCCAGCCTGGCGTACCTCGCAGCTGTGGCCAGCCTGGCGTAACAGACTCAAAATATGTCTGTATAAAACGAAAGAAATACGCAAGGTGTTACGTGACAAAAACATTAATACAATTGACAAATAAATCAAGAATAATGTGATAAATTCATTAGGAATCAGGTGATAAATTCATAGTTAACAAATAAGTGAGGAACTTTGTGTTTACGTAGATATGTGTCGAGTCTGGCAGAGTTATCTCTTCCTAGTTTATTCCCTCTTGGTTTTACCCTAAAACAGGAAGGTTCTGCCAGTCCTGCCTCTGTCTCATCTGCGAATCCAGCCTCCATCTGTTTCCCCGAGTCCTGGACGACTTCTGTCTCGTGAGATCGAGTTCCAGCAGGCTCACCTTGTCTCTTAATCTCCTCAGCCTCCAAGATTAATCTGGAAGCTAACCTCTAGAGATTGAGTTCCAGCAGTCATGCCATGTCGCTCAATCCCTTGAGTTACAGGTTTCGTCTGCGGGCTAACAATTGGGTTTTGTAAATACCCTTTATATGCTCGGTTAATATGCTTGTTTTCAGGCTTTTGAAGCATACTTCTGTGTTGGTCTCTTATAAACTGTACAGTGTTAGAGTAACTCTTGTTGAAGTCCGTGCAAGGGGTTCTGGTATTTGCTATCTCTGTTGACGTTAATGATGATTTATGTCAGCGTAAGGAATCTGTAGATTAGGTGTGATTTTACTCTCAGGTTTTGTGCTTCAGTGTGTGTGTCAATTGTCAATCAACTGGTGCACAGGTTCCTAGTCTACTGGACTCTGTCAAATCTATACCTGAAACTGTGTATGGAGTCAGCCTCCACCACATCACTTCCTAATCCTTTCCATTTATTAACTACTCTGACACTAAAAACGTTCTTTCTGATGTCTCTATAGCTCATTTGGGCACTCAATTTTCACCTGAGTTCTCTAAGTGCATGTCCTCCTTGTGTTAAATAAACTGGCTTTATCTACCCTATCAATTCCTTTGAACTGTGTGTGCCTGTGTGTGTACTCACCTAGTTGTGTTTGTGTTTGGAGCGACATCATATGGGCCAACAGGACTTCTGCAGTTACCTTCTTTATTTTATTTATGGGTTTGAGCTCTGGCTCTTTGGTCCCGCCTCTCAACTGTCAATCAACTTGTGTACAGATTCCTGAGCCTACTGGGCTCTGTCACATCTACATTTGAAACTGTGTATGGAGTCAGCCTCCACCACAACACTATTTAATGTATTCCATTTGTTAACTACCCTGACACTGAAAAAATTCTTTCTAACGTCTCTGTGGCTCATCTGGGTACTAAGTTTCCACCTGTGTCCCCTTGTTCGTGTCCCACCCGTGCTGAAGAGTTTGTCTTTGTCCACCCTGTCAATTCCCCTGAGAATTTTGTAGGTGGTTATCATGTCTCCCCTTACTCTTCTGTTTTCCAGGGATGTGAGGTTCAGCTCCTTTAGCCTTTCCTCGTAGCTCAATCCTCTCAGTTCCGGGACGAGCCTGGTGGCATACCGCTGAATCTTCTCTAACTTTGTCTTGTGTTTAACTTGGTATGGACTCCAGACTGGAGATGCATACTCCAGGATTGGTCTTACATAAGTGGTATACAGGGATCTGAAAGATTCCTTACACAAGTTTCTGAAGGCAGTTCTTATGTTGGCCAGTCTAGCATATGCCGCTGATGATATTCTTTTGATGTGGGCCTCTGGGGACAGGTTCGGTGTGATATCAACCCCCAGATCCTTCTCTCTATTTGACTCATGCAGGATTTCCCCTCCCAGATGATACCTTGTGTTCAGCCTCCAGCTCCCTTCGCCTAATTTCATCACCTTACACTTTCCCGAGTTGAACTTTAGCAGCCATTTTTTAGACCATTCCTCCAGTTTATCCAGGTCATCCTGTAGTCTCTGTCTATCTTCATCCGTCTTGATTCTTCTCATAATTTTTGCATCATCAGCAAACATCGAGAGGAATGAGTCCATACCCTCTGGAAGATCGTTCACATATATTAGAAACAGGATGGGTCCAAGTACTGAGCCCTGTGGGACTCCGCTGGTGACATCTCGCCACTCTGATGTCTCCCCCCTCACCGTTACTCGCTGTTTCCTGTTGCTTAAGTACACCCTTACCCACTGAAGCACCTTCCCTTTTACTCCTGCCTGTTGCTCCAACTTTTTTAACAGCCTTTTATGGGGTACTGTGTCAAAGGCTTTTTGGCAATCCAGGAAAATGCAGTCGGTCCACCCTTCTCTTTCCTGCCTAATTTTCGTTGCCTGGTCATAAAATTCTATTAAACCTGTGAGGCACGATTTACCATCTCTGAACCCATGTTGGTGGTGCGTTACAAAGTTATTTTCCTCCAGATGCTCTACGAGCCTTTTCCTCTCGATCTTCTCCAGCACCTTGCATGGTATACAAGTTAAGGAAACTGGCCTGTAATTCAGTGCCTCTTGCCTGTCACCCTTTTTGTATATTGGGACCACGTTAGCTGTCTTCCAACTTTCTGGGAAGTCTCCTGTTTCCAGTGACCTGTTATACACCATAGAGAGTGGCACACTTAGTGCTTCTGCACCTTCCTTTAGTATCTATGGTGAGATTCTATCAGGCCCAACAGCCTTTGTCACATCCAGCTCCAGCAGACACCTTTTGACCTCATCACTGGTTAGGTCAAATTCCTCCAAGGTTGCTTGGTTTGCCGCCTCCTCATTTAGTGCAGGGGCTTCTCCTTGTTCTATTGTGAAGACCTCCTGGAATCTCTTGTTGAGTTCTTCACACACCTCCTTATCATTCTCTGTGTATCTGTTCTCTCCTTTCCGCAGCTTCATCACTTGTTCCTTCACTGCTGTTTTTCTCCTGATATGGCTGTGGAGCAGCTTTGGTTGGGTCTTGGCTTTACTCACGATGTCATTTTCAAACTGTCTCTCTGCTTCCCTCCTCACTCTGATGTACTCATTTCTGGCCCTCTGGTATCTCTCCCTGCTCTCTGGTGTTCTGTTATTTCTGTAGTTTCTTCATGTTCTTTTACTCAGTTGTTTCGCTACCTTACATTCCTGGTTGAACCATGGGTTTTTCTGTTATTTTTCGTTTTTCTCCTTTTGGACGGGGATAAACCTGTCTGCAGCTTCCTGGCACTTTTGGGTGACAAAATCCATCATGACCTGCACATTCTTGTCTCTAAGTTCTGTTTCCCATGGTATTCCCCTGAGGAAGTTCCTCATCTCGTCATATTTTCCTCTTCGGTAATTCAATCTTTTCCCCTCCACTCCCATCCTTGGATAGGTTATCCCTACCTCCACCAAGTACTCAATGGTCAGTACACTGTGGTCACTCATTCCTATGGGGGCTTCAACTTTGACTTCCCTTATTTCTGACTCATTCAGGGTGAATATCAAGTCGAGTCTAGCTGGTTCATCATTGCCTCTCATTCTTGTGGGTTCCTTGACATGCTGGCTCAGAAAATTCCTTGTTGCCACTTCCAAGAGTTTAGCTCGCCACGTATCTGCACCACCATGTGGGTCCCCATTCTCCCAGTCTATCTTTCCATGGTTGAAATCACTCATGATTAAGAGTCTTGAGCCATTCCTGTAGGCAACTGAAGCTGCTCTCTCTATTATATTAATGGTTGCCATGTTGTTCCTATCAAACTCCTGTCTAGGTCTTCTGTCATTTAGGGGAGGGTTGTAAATGACTGCCACTATTATCTTAGGCCCACCCATTGTTATAGTTCCTGTTATGTAATCTCTGAATCCGTCACAGACCGGAATTTCCATCTCATCAAAACTCCAGTCCTTTCTTATCAGCAGGGCCACTCCTCCACCTCCTCTCCCTTCCCTCTCTTTCCTTACTATATAGTAGTCCTTTGGAAACACAGCATCTGTTATGACTCCTGACAATTTTGTTTCCGTTAGTCCTATTACATCAGGGTTTTCTTCTTGCACCCTTTCTGCCAGTTCACTTGCTTTATTGGTAATCCCATCAATGTTTGAGTGTGTGTGTGTGTGTGTGTGTGTGTGTGTGTGTGTGTGTGTGTGTGTTGGCGTGCTTGTATTCACCTATTTCATCTATTTGTGTCTGCTGGGTCGATTTTCGGTTCCTAGATATACACTTTCCAGCTGTCATTCTTCTCATGCAGCGAGCTGCATTTCTAACTCGCTTATCATCTTTCAAAATTGTCAGTGGAGTTATATCACAGGCTCGCCTTTAGCTCATTTCAATTCGCGATTCTCTTACGCTATAGTGGTATGTGATCACATCCCTCAAGGGCTAATAGCCTGCCTCTTAAATCGTTTCCCTCTTTTTCCGCCTTGTGAATGACCCTAAGTCTCAAGTTAATTAAAATGTTCGAGGTTGGGTTATTCCAGGCCAGGTCTGCATACCTTAGGACAGGTATGGTGGAGGCTGACTCCATACACAGTTTCAAATGTAGATATGATAGAGCCCAGTAGGCTCAGGAACCTGTACACCAGTTGATTGACGATTGAGAGGCGGGAGCAAGGAGATAAAGCTCAACCCCCGCAAGCACAATTAGATGAGTACAGGGTGTCTTGGGGGTGGTGATGTACAGGGATCTGAACGTTTCTTGATTGAGGTTTCTGAATGCTGTTCTGATGTTTTGCAGTTTTTGCACATGATGCTGATATGTTAATTTCTGCTTCTGGGGTAAGTTATGGTTGTATTTCTACACTTCATTTATTATTTTTGGTGTTTTTATAATGTAACATTCCTTCATTGTTTACCGGTTCGCTGGCCGCCTATCCGTATTTTCCTCGCCTTACATCTACTGAGTGTTGTTGTGTGTGGTAGTCCCTCGAGAACTCCTAGTCCTCCCCGGGTGGTTCTGCAGGGCCCTCAGCGAGGCTACCAACCTGCTGCAGGAGTAGTACCAGGGGCGGCCCTTCAGGTCCTCGTCCTCGTGCATGACCTCGTGCCTCTGGCGCCTCACAACCACCTGCTCCGGGTAGATGGGACTCGACAACCTGGGAAGGCAGTTCATCTAGGGGAAGGAAACCCCCTGATCTCAAACCTCCGCTGCCTCGCGGCCATACCCACTTTTGGGCCGGGCTTCAGGAGTCAACATCGAGGAAAAATCCGGAGCTGGATCCCCTAAGGCAGTTCGTTGTTGACTTGAACCTTGTTCTGGCAGCTTCTGCGACGGCGCTGGAACCAAGCGTATTGGCCTTTGCCTTTTCATTGTACAATTTAAGCAACGTGGAGAGGGGGGACCTGCTGCATGGGTAACAGCTTCTCCTCCATATCGACTACCCAGGTTGTGCGCCTTGGAGAGAACACTCCAGCCTCGGCAACCAGGGCGCAACTCCGTAGTCTCCCAAGGCTGCAGGATGCCCACTACTACTACAACTACTGATGTTAAGTAACGGTAAATTCCGGTTCTCAGAGCAGCTCTTCCGCATGTTAGGCTCTTAAAGTGCTGCTCTATAGTCCTCGTTTCGCCCTTTGTCGTCTTGTTCATTTATACATCATCTGCATGCATTGTCATATTGAACGAGGGGTATCCGGCGGTTCCCGGGACAGTCTGGCTCCCCACCCCCTTCCCCCTCCCCTCCCCCTCCCTCCCCTCCCCCTCCTCTCACCCCCCTCACTCCCTCCCCCTCACTCCCCTCCCCTCACTCCTCTGCCCCTTACTCCTCTCCCGTCACTCCCCACCCCTCCACTCCACACCCCCTCCCTTCTCAGCCTTCCCTCCCTTCCCCTTCACTCCTCACCCAATCACTCCCCTCCCCCTCACTTCCCACCCCCACACTCACTCTCTCTACTCACCCCTCTTTTCCCCTCTCCCATATTTTCCCATTCCCCCTTCTCTTAATCGTCTGGCCTGCAACCTCCAACACACTAATATTAATATTATATATATATATATATATATATATATATATATATATATATATATATATATATATATATATATATATATATATATGTCGTACCTAGTAGCCAGAACTCACTTTTTGGCCTACTATTCAAGGCCCGATTTGCCTAATAAGCCAAGTTTTCCTGAATTAATATATTTTTTCTAATTTTTTTCTTATGAAATGATAAAGCTACCCATTTCATTATGTATGAGGTCAATTTTTTTTTAATGGAGTTAAAATTAACGTAGATATATGACCGAACCTAACCAACCCTACCTAACCTAACCTAACCTATCTTTATAGGTTAGGTTTGGTTAGGTAGCCGAAAAAGTTAGGTTAGGTTAGGTTAGGTAGGTTAGGTAGTCGAAAAACAATTAATTCATGAAAACTTGGCTTATTAGGCAAATCGGGCCTTGCATAGTAGGCTGAGAAGTGCGTTCTGGCTACTAGGTACGACATATATATATATATATATATTAGGGGGGATATCCGGCTGCCCCCGGGTCTCTCTCCTCCCAATTCCCACTCCCTCCTTCCCGCCTCTCTCCACCTGTCCACTCGGAGGGTACCCGCCAATACCCTGGATAGTGTGTTCCCTTCCCCCTATTCCTAATTACCCCCTCTTCCCTCCCTACATCCCCCAACTCAAGTATTGAACAAAAATAATAATTACACGTTTGCTCTCACTCTATAGGAATGTGGAAGTCGGCCGTCGGTGGGAGGGGAGTGGATAGAGGTGGTGACCGAGTTGAAGAAACGAAAACACATTGTTTTGAATGTTTTGTTTTCAAAACATTTACAGGCGTATCTGGCGAGCAGTTCCGAAATCAGTCGTAGAAGTCAGTATGTAACAGTGGAATGTTGTTCCCTTTTGAATTCTGGCGACTCCAATCAGCTTATGTCTGCTCCGTACCTCAGACCATTCACGTTGCAAAATTTGGTGAGACGAGCCCCACATATCTGGCCTCTAACCTTGAACAGACAGAAAAACAGACAGACACAGACTGTTGTTGTTGTTTTTTAGATTTAGCTGCTTTGAACAAAATGTTCATGTAGCACGGGCTATAGTGAACCCATAATTGAGTTCGGTTATTCGTGATAACGTTGTTTCTGTGATATTTAGTTCAGTTTTAAATGGAGGTAGAGTGTCCTCTTTTTGTCCCGCTTTTTTCTGCTTCTGTTTTAGCGCACTGGTTTTAGTCTTGTTTAATAGCATTATCTTGGCGGCGGATATAGATGCAGAATGAACACTAGTTTGTCCCATTCTTCAACTGCTTTTATAACCATTGTAGTCGCTGTGGATTTTGCATCTAATGCAGCTGCTGTCATTTGGATTAATGTTGAGTTTGATGCACAGGGCTTCAGTTGCTTCTCATTCCAGAAAGTAATGCAATAGTGGCGCCTCTGCTTCTGTTCTACAGATATGACACTCTCTAACTATTGGGTTTATTACCTCCCAGCAGCACTTGTAACCAAGTCTGAGTCTGTGTATGGCTACTGCAATGTCTCTGGATATATTTTTGCCAGGCTTAAAAGAGTAGTACCCAGTGGCTTGTTCGTACCATATCGCAGTGGATCTTCCTTCAGCTACTTTAGCTCTGTGACGACTTTTGATAGTTGGGAGTATTTTCTACTTGATTTGCTCTTTAATCTGTAAAGAACTTGGAGGTATTTGAACCTGTACAGCAAGTAGAACAGTGGCAGTTTTTGTTAGTGAGTCTACCTTTTCATTATCATCTATGCCAATGGGACTTGGTATCCAATTTAGGGTGATTGACAACCCTAGATTGTGTGCTTCTTTTCTTATATTTAGGATTTCTGTGATGAGTTGTATATTATCTCTGTGCTGGCTAGATAACAATGCCTGGAGCGAAGATTTAGTCAGTATGAATGATAACATCATGTAAATTATTCTCAATTGTATAATTTATGGCCTCTTTCGTAGATATATGACCGAACCTAACCAACCCTACCTAACCTATCCTAACCTATCTTTACCTAACCTAAACTAACACAATTAAGTCAATAATTTATGTTCATAATATAATATAATAATAATAATTCAAATAACCTTATTGGAAACAATTTATTGAAAATAAAGAAAATCACTTGGCTTATTATTCAAATCGGCCCTTGCATAGTAGGCAGAGAAGTGCGTTCTGGCTACTAGATACGACATATATATATATATATATATATATATATTAATGAGTAAACAACAGAAGTGAACACTAAAAACTGGTACAAGTAATGAAAGTACACAACTTGAATCATTTGCCATATTATTTCGCAAACAATTTCCCATTGGGGTTGGACGGTAGAGTGAAGGTCTAGCTTCATGCAGATCGGCGTTCATTTCCCGACCGTCCAAGTAGTTGGGCACCATTCCTTTCCCTCCGTACCATAGCAAATCTTTATCCTGATCCCTTCCAAGTGCTATTTAGTCGTAATGGCTTGGCGCTCCCTCGTGATAATTCCCTTCGCTTTCCATTAGACAAACATGAATTATCCAGCCCATCCTCCTGCTATGGTAGTATTTATAGGAAGGATGAGAACCATAGTACATATAACGACGTACAACGCAATTAGATAATAGAAATCGGTACTATTGAATTTGGACAAACCGATAAACGATTTTCTATTTATGTTAGAAAGACAAACTAAACTAACCTAACCTAACCTTCCTAGGTCTAATACACGCTATCTGAGGCCTAATATAGTACATGTGTGTACTATACAAGGCTTTTGAATATTTTAGATGGTTTTTAGCTTCTTTTTTGGACTATAAAGTGAATAGTACAAAATTCGACTATCTAATTGCTTAGTACGTCAATGTTTGTACCATGGTGTACATAGTTACATAAAGTACTGTCTAAACAGGATGGGTTGAATTACCTGCATCGAGGTCAAATAATCAATCCTCTCGATTAGGCTATACCTAAATGTTACCAACAAACGTTAGTGTGACGGAACCAAAAATGTATATATATTGCGAGAAGGAACGTTAAAAAATAATAAAATAAAACACTTTATTATTTAAAGTAAAACACTTTAAAATTAAGAGGGAAAAACAAGATGAGAAAGAAAGGCCGTGACAAGAAGGGAATCGCCACCCTCAGGCGAGCTCAATCGCAAGTCAACAAACATCAGGGAGGGAAAACACTCGCTGTAATAGCTTTAATTGTTTCAGTGATCGCCTCCATAATTTCCCCCCCCAAAACTTTTTCAATTTCCGACCACTTTTCCTTCACAAACAGTTTAGGAGCCGACCGCTTGAGGCGAGAGAGAGAGAGAGAGAGAGTCGGACAGAACTTATCATATAATTGTTCCTGTGTCTCATTTCTGTCGGAAAAAAGTGCACATATTGAGAAAAATAATTTATAATTTCTATTACACTATTTCTAATTATATTTACTGATATGCTAGAGAAAACCAAGCCAAATAACTCCTAAGAATACTAATTAATAAAAAGATGCTCTTGAAATTACGTCTTTTAGTATTGGTGTGAACATAGAACATAATAACAAAAGAAGAAGGAAGCATGAACACAAGAACAACTGAGAAGGAAGCATTTACCAGCGATGTGAGAAGACTCACCACTAACACTTTAATGGATGGGTCCTGTGTCATAATACACTCAACACTTGGGTCACGGATGAAAGTTCTCGCGTTCAATTCCCAATGCAAGTTAGAAACGTTTGGGCACAGTAAATAGGTAAACCCGGAAGTTGGATAGCAGTTGCAAGTTGCAAGGGGGAAGATCAGAAGTTAATCCAGGCCTTAAAAGGCCCTCGACATGCCTGACAAGTTTCCTGTTCTCGATAATGGCAAACTAAACCGATGGTAATTGTTCCCATAACCAGTGGGAAGAGGACTGGGGGGTTACACGCCCCCGGGAAATGAAGCGACGAGTCTGAAGGTGCTACGTATCCTTAACTCTGAATGAGAAGTAGTTATGTCCACCGAGAGAAGGTGTGTGTGTGTGAGAGAGAGAGAGAGGAGAGAGAGAGAGAGAGAGAGAGAGAGAGAGAGAGAGAGAGAGAGAGAGAGAGAGAGAAGAGATTCAATTCACCAACACAAGCCTCTTATTCTACAAAAGAGCCAACTCAATTTTCCAAGCATAACCACTTCCTGAAAGGTAAACATTGCGAAGTACATCAAGAGAAGCCACTTACCGTTCTGCCGGAGATATCAGAGGAGGAGAATACCACGAAGAGCAGCTCACGGACACGTTAACATAAATTCATTCTCCTGTTGACGCATGTGGGTGAACGTGTGTTTTCTGTTGTTATTAATGCTGGTTATTCTCCTCCTAGTGCTGCTTGGGCTTAAATTTGAGAATGATATTAATATGTATATAAGTTATTGCAACTATATAAATACATATATGTGTGTGTTTAAATCACGAAGAAATTAACACGTTATGAACACTGTCAGGACACGAAGGAAGGATTAAGACAGGAATTTCCTTATGTACTTTTGTATTTAATAATACAACTTCAGAAGGATCCTTCTGAAGATGTATTATTATATATAAAAGTACTTAAGAAATTTCCTGTCTTAATCCTTCCTTCGTGGTCTGACACAGTTAAACATATATATGTATGTATGTATGTATACTAGGATCAGGTAACGGACGGTGCCCGGGATAGTCTGTCTCTCCCATCCACCATATCTGTTCAACCCCTCCTCCCCCCCCCTTTTTCCACATCCACTTTTTAACCCCATCTTCCTTTCTGATCTCTCACGCACTCTTTGTTCCCCACTCCCCCCCCCCCCCCCGACCCCTCTCTCCTTCCACTTAATCTCCCCAACCCCTTCTCTTCACCTCTCATCTCCCCATCACCCCCTTCTCTCCAACCTCGAACAGATACTTCCATTTCTATATATACTAGCGGGGCTCCCCGGCGTGGCCCTGGTCTGTCTACAGATTATATAATATATAAACTGTATTGCACACTAACATGGATGTAACATTTCATTCGCCCTGGGCACTAGGAGCCTCGAACACCCAGCCTCTGACATGTGAGGCGAATGATCTACCGGCTGTACTATTGGTTAGCCTTAAAAAGAGAAGGTTCCCAAGGCATCTAACTCCTACCCAGGTGGGTATTGCCTATCTCCGTGACTACCACTCAAGCACAGAAGGATTAGGAATGTCTACAACTCCGGTTGTATAACTCATTTCAAGTCAGGGTGGTTCAGTGACTCGGAGTCTCTCGGTTGCGGGTTCAAGTCACGTCAGAGATCCAGCTGATTTTCTAATTGAACAATTTTAATTAGTAGATATTCTATCAAACTCAGGAATATGGGAAGTTGGAATAACTTCAATCTGCTGATATTTTATTAAAGTCTAGATCATGAGAAGTGGATGCAATTACTGATTAATATGATGATGATATCAAAGCATGGAACTTGTGAAGTATGACATGTTTAACACTGGATTAGCACAGAGCTAATCACAGTTCTATCAAAATATATGTAGGAGAGAGAAGACGAATGGAACTCACAACCCATAGTACAGGTATGGAAAGTTTATGTGGTATTTTATTGCTTGTATTGTGGATTATTTATTCAGCTCAATTCACATATATAAACTTTCTTTTGAGCGCCAATCTTTTAACGGACAAAATAATTACGGATGTTTTACGAAGTTGTTCCACAGGCATCACATATTCAGTATTTTCTAATTGAAGCTCAGCAAAGCTTTGATCTCTAATACAGATCATAGACTACAGTATTTAAACATGGCCAATATTTTTAGAGGGTATTTTATTAAAATTTTAATGAGCACAGTGAACACGATTGTGGTCTACTTGCTCGTTAAAAAAAATCATTCGCTTTCACCTCGTAAAAAAATGCATAGTAGATCCCACCTGTTTTATAGCAAAGACCAGTTTTGCTATTATCATTCCTACACAAGAATTTAAATTAAGTTTTGCATGTTAATCATTTTGCTTTATTTTTTATTCCACACTTTTTCAGAGATAGCTAATTAGATTTCGTCAAAAAAGTTAACGAAATAGTTATATTTCATTGCCGGATGGAGTTTCTATTACTTTTATACATTTCCTAATTTCGTTTAAAATATATTATAGAGATCATTTGCTTACATTTTTATATTAATATATTACATACAATTCAAAATGTATTTGAATATATATATATATATATATATATATATATATATATATATATATATATATATATATATATATATATATATATATATATAAATAAGAGTGGTGCTCAAAGGGTGTGGATCACTTGAAGCTCATCCGCTTCCGGACAGGAACCGAGGATGCAGCAGGCGTTTCCCTGCATTTACGGATTCGTACATCATGTTCGTGCATCTACATCAAGTTGTAGCACTTTAATGTGTATAAAAATATATACTATAATATAACTATATTAATAAATATAAATATATTTCTATAGTATATGTATTAATTTATATATATATATATATATATATATATATATATATATATATATATATATATATATATATATATATATATATAATATTACATATATACATGCAACAACGATCACAAAAATACTGATCCAAATATGCGGAAAAACCACAAGTGAATAAGTGAGAATGCTAAACTCGTTTTCGGCTCAATTCGCCTTCATCAGAGCACTTTAGAATGAAGAAGGAAATGTGGAAGCAATATTTATACCCTCCAGGGCAGGCGACCTGATCACTACGAACATAAGGATAAAGGCCTATTGACCTATATTCAAGTAAAGAAAGGGGGACGAAAAAGGGGTTAAAGGGATTTTATATTGTATTGATGTGCTATATTGATGCTTATTATGGGGATCTAATTTATACATGCCAGGGCTCACATTCAGGCTGTTGTTACATTGTTTGATCAGAGCGGACTTAATCACATTTCGTTCAATAAAAACCTTACTTTCAACAATATATTTTGCCCCTCTGAAGTCGATAGAATGATCACATAAACTCGAATGTAAATACAATGCACTGGGGTGCTGGGCTGTACGAATTGCATATGAATGTTGTTTTAAACGTTGTTTCCTCGTTGTAGGAAAGAGATTTACCAGTCTGGCTGATGTAAACACATGCACACTCATTACAAGGGATGAAGTACACACAACCTGCTACAGACGAGGGAGAGTTCCTAATTAACATGAGCTTAACTGTATTATTATTTTTGAACACTGGGTTAATATTAAGTTTTTTCAGGACCGTGGTAAGATTTAATAGTCCATCAAAACCTGGTAATACCAACGAGCGTTTTATTTCTGGCTTAGACTTTGGAGCTTGTTTGTAGAACGTCATTTTCTCCTTGACTAAACGCAAAACCCACGTCCGATTTTGGGTATTTTAACTTCTTCCCAATTTCAAATATTGTTGTTATTTCTTCATAAAAAATATCCGGGCTGCAATCTCTCAGGGCTGTGAAAAAAACATTCCAGGAAATACTGCCCGCTTAACCTGATTATGGTGATTTAAATAATAATGAACATAACGAGCAAACATTGGTAGGTTTCCTATACACATGGAACTTGAAACTCCTACCAGTTCTATGAATCGTGATGTCTAAAAAACAGCTGAACACAATTCTCTTCATTCTCGATTGTGAATTTGATTAATTGAATTGATGTTGTTCAACCAGAATGAACATCACTACAGAATGATTAATCGGCGCTCCACCGGACGATTGGCACACCACCAAACGATAATATCAAGGAAGATACAAAGAAGGGAAAAAAAAAGAAAAAAAACGTAGAATCCCTCGTTCCTGTCCAAAGAATTTTGCTCAAACGCTCAATGAAAGAAGAACATTGACTTCGAATACGTCGGGACTCTTATTGTGTGATATTTTTTTTTCCTGTTTTCCAATAATCTGGAATGTATGCGGCAGATTTCAGCACGAAAATCTTTCAGAAACATTGATTTCCCATGGGCTTACAGCCCCGGACCGGAAGTGAGGGCGGTTGTAGGAATTCTTGAGGATGTGCGGAAGGTTGAGGGGAAGAAGGAAGTAAGGAGCATGTTATATATATACACAAAATTGTGTGATGGAGTACGAGGATTCCGCTCTTATTGACTGTGGAGACGAAGAGGTGGGAGATGTTAATGATGATGGGGGTAATGCGAATGGTTGACGAAACAGTACTGTTTCTGAGGGACTGTTGATGATAGTGAGATGCACTTCACAGTTTATTACGGTCTTGGAATGACTGGCAATATTGACTCTCCCGTCTTCGCAGTTCACGGTCTTGGAGGAACTGTTGTTGTTGACTAGCTGTTCTGAAGTCTTCGTTTTTGGAGTGACTGTTTAGCTCTGAAGTGCTGATCCAAACAGTTAGCGGTCTCGGAATGACTGTTGATGCTGACTATCTGTTCTTCAGAATCAACGGTCATGGCCAGACTGTTAACGCTGACGAGCTGTTTCGCACAGTTATAGCGTTCTTGTAGAGACTGTTGTAACTGACTGACTGTTCTTTACAGTTTTACGTTTATGGAGGAACTCATAAACAAACGTATCAGTAGACGTACACACAGACGAACGTCAGTAGACGTTCCACGCAAAGGTGGAAAGTTTCACACACAATAACACAATAAATATCAGTAATTGAACACCAAACGTCTCCACAAGGAGATCACATTCCACCAAACATACATCTTCACGTAGTACCAATACTACATATTTTGAAACATTGTGTGATTGAAATTAATTTGATTGATTTATAATATTAGCTCACTTTTTTTTTAACACAAAATGAAAACAAAAAGTTTTGTTTTTAAAAACTTGGATACTGTAAATAGAAACTTTCATCATGTCATACCTTTGGACTGGAAAAGTTCTCTAATGGATGAAATATACAGTGACCTACGCAGAAAAATACTTCAGTAACAGAAGATTTTGAAACGCAAGTTAGAAAGTCTGATTAAAAATAGTGATTGGACAAAGAAATCTAATCCAAACAACGTGTTGAATTTGTCTTCCAAATCGATAAGTGAAAATGTGGTTACTGCTTTCGGTTATGGTATGTCATTTGCCTTTTCAAATCAACCTTCTGCAGTTAAGATTGCTAGTTCATTGTTACAGCTTGAAAATTAAACACTCTCTCCACAAAACCTAAAACTGGTTAAAGGTATTGTTTATGGTTCAATGTTGACGCCTCAAACAAACAATTTCCCTGTAAAGTTCAGACGAAGCTTGTAAGAGTTAAGAGCCGACCCTTCCATTCATATAACAAAGGCTGACAAATCCAGCGCTGTTGTTATTCAAAACAAGGAGGAATATATTTCCAAAATGAATGATCTCCAAGATTCTTAAACATTCACCAAAATCAGGAAAAATCCTCTTGATAACATCATCAAGTTTTATAATAGCAGTTTGAGGAAGATGTTATGTATCCATAAAGATCTTCTTAATCAATTTAGTACCTCATCACCTTCATTACCATATCTTTATGGACTTGTCAAGACTAGTAAGTCTAACTATCCCAAGAGGCCTATCATCAGTTTTGGAGGGATCCATTTCTTACAAGCTTTCTAAATGGCTTACCAAAATCTTGTCCCCATTGTTAGGAACTGTTTCGTTTTCTCATTTGACCAATTCCCTTGAATTACTTACAAATTGAATAGTGTCCAATCACTCCTGATGTCAACTTAATCAGTTTTGACGTTTGTTCCTTGTTTAAAAAGGTATTGGTTGATGATATTGTTCATTACTTTGCTCATAAATTAATGGAATCATGTTGTACCACTTTCTGCTGATATTGTTGTCAATCTTATTAAGCTGTGCATAAGATAATGTAAATTTACCTTTAATAATGAGTATTATTTACAGACTTTTGGAATGGCAATGAGGAATCCTTTATCGCCATTGCTTTCAAACTTGTACATGGAATTCTTCGAAAGAAATTTATTTCAAAAATTATCCCTGGAAGCATTCCATGATTTAGATATGCCGATAATATTTTGTGTATATGGCCTACAGATGTAAATACAGACGAATATGTAGCTAAACTTAATGATCAAGTCACCTCTATAAAATTTACTTTAATAAATAAAATACATAAGATAAAACTGCCCAAGGTCTAAAGGCCAATACATGTGAGTTCCTGGGCACTCTATCCCTAATTACTGATATATGTGAATTCATAAAAGACCTAATTGGACATCTTTATATTAATTCTTTCATAAAAGTTATTAATTGGCCAATTAAAACCGTATCCAAATTGCACACCATGACTCGGCCCGTCCTCCTAAGGTTTCTCAACTTCGAAGAAAACGGTCAATTTAAAGTGTCGTCTCCTAACCTACCAGAGGACCCACATCAAAAAACGGGACAGTACGTCACTTTTGACAGCAGCTTCCATTTTCCAGTACGACAATTTTTGGCCTTATTTAATGCTTACGAGCGAAAAGCGACGTTCTTTGTAAGAGGACAGGTTGCATGACTAATATTCATATTGAATGTCCAGTAATTTGTATTAGAGCAGATTCAATAATTTTTCTATTGAAAATTATTTACAATTTGTTAATGAATAAGAACTCTTCCAATCAATGTGGTGAGAAATTCCTGTCAAATGAACAATAAAAGCATAAATTAATTGACCACTTATAACAAACTAATTATGCTTCGAAATTCAAATTTCAATTATTTGACCTGTATATAATGTGTTACTATTTCTACAGGGTGTTTTATAAATGACACAATTATCACTATATGGGCTGTTTCTAACTAATAATTTTCCAATATTATTTTCACACTTAAACATCACATGTACATCTAAACGTTTCAAGGTCTTGTCAATATTTTCGAACCCTAAACTCTCAGGGGCGGGAGACTACGATATATATTCCAATATGTCTTAAACTGTAGCACTTGGGTCGACCCCAACTCCAAAGTGTGCAGCTGTGTTCACAATCTTAAGGTTTTGACGTCGATTCCTAGGCAGTGTGTGGGTACCTAGGAACTAAGCAAAGGTTGTGGTTTTCATCCTGGAGGAAGGTCAGTCCATGGCCTTGTGTTACTAGGTAAATTTGAGAGGCTTTCTGTTTCTGACAATGCAAAATTATTGCACAAGTGAGTATAAATTGCAGTAAAATACTAGTTATTGAAGCATAGTGCACTCTACAAAAAAGAATGCTCAACTATGATGAACCACTTCAACTGGAAAAGATTTATTCTAACATTTCATAGAAATAGCAATGGCAGAAATTTCATGATAGAACAATAACACCGACAATATTGATGCAAACTAAAAAAAAAAGAACTCCCAATGGTAATTTACAAATGTATTTTACCGGTAGTACTTGTCATCATGTATAAAATTTATCGACACTTAGACGTACAATAATTGTGACGAATTAAGCAGGGAAGATAAAGTGGCTTGAATAATTTGCGGCTTTTAAGACGAATAAGTATGGCAGCGTAAGATTTGTTCCCTGGTTATGTGCTCGCATTATTGGAGATATATTGCGTATCATTCTCCTTCTCCTGCGATTATCAACTCATTGCGCACAGGAATTGAATAACTACCAGACTCAACTGTCCCATGAAGGCACTCGCATTTGCGTGTACTCACCAATTTGTGGCTGCAGGATCGAGCATTACCTCTTGGACCCGGCTTTTCGAGCCGCTGAGTGCATTAACTCCTTGCCTATTTCCCTGTCATACCAACTTTTTAAATTGTAAATAGAGTTTGCTTCCTGCTATCAGCTCCCTTTAGTTTGTTACATTTCCCCATTACTCTTACAACTAAAGGAAACCTTTCTATCATCTCTATGACTTATTTGAATCCATTCATGTTCTCTTGTTCTATTGATATGCATTGTAAACAAGTTTTTTCCACTTTACCAATATCCCTTAGCATTCTATACGTAGCTATCATGTCTCTTTTTCTTTCTCGTCTTCTCTAGTGTCGTCGGGTTTAGTTCTTTGAGTCTCTCTTCATGCCTCATCCCTGGCAATTCTGGGACGAGCATCGCTGCAAACTTTTAAACCTTTTCCAGTTTCCCTGTGTTTTTTTTTTAGATGGTCTCCATGATGAGGCTGTATACTCTAAAACCGGTCTTATGTAGGTGAACAGCGATCTAAATGTCTCCTTATTTAGGTTCCTGAATGATGTTTTGACTTTTCGTATCGTAGATTACAATACGCTGCTGACGTTATCCTATCTATACGAGCCTCCGGAGTAACGTTGGGTTTTCATGTCCCTTCCAGATCTTTTTCTCTTGTTATAAGGAGGTAATTTTTCTTGATCGGGTACCGTCGTTTCGGTCTTCCTGTCATCTGTTTCCATTTCCATCAGCTTACACTTGCTAGTGTTGAACTCCAGTAGTCATTTCTTGGACCAACTCTCCAGATAGTTTCAATCATTTTGGAGAATCTAATAATCCTCATATGTAACAATTCTACTCTCTTTAGTTTTGCATCGTCAAACATCGACGCATAAGACTCGACCTTTGTGGATAGGTTGTTTACATAAATGAGAAATAGTATGGGTTCCAGCACCCATCCTTAAGGTACTCCACTTGTTACCCTACGCCGGTCCGACTTCTCGCCGCTCACTGTTATTACAGTGAGCTCCTGTCTGTTAGGTAACGTGCGTGCCTCTGACTCCTGTCTGTTAGGTAACGTGCGTGCCTCTGACTCCTGTCTGTTAGGTAACGTGCGTGCCTCTGACTCCTCTCTGTTAGGTAACGTGCGTGTGTGTGTTTGTACGTGTGGTGTATTCTCACCTAGTTGTGCTTGCGGGGATTGAGCATTGGCTATTCGGTCCCGCCTCTCAACTGTCAATCAACTGGTGTACAGATTCTGGAGACTATTGGGCTTTATCAAATCTACGTTTGAAATTGTGTATGGAGTCTTCCTCTACCACATCACTGCCTAATGTATTTCATTTGTTAACTACTCTGACACTGAAAAATAAAATTCTAATATCTCTGCCTCATTTGGGTACTAAGTTTCCACCTCAGTCCCCTTGTTCGTGTTCCACCCATGCTAAATAATTTGTCTTTGTCCACTCTGCCCAATTCCTCTGAGAATTTTGTAAGTGGTGATCATGTCTCCCCTTACTCTTCTGTCTTCGAAGGACGTGAGGTTTAGATCCTGTAGCCTTTCCTCGTAGCTCATACTTCTCAGTTTTGGGACTAGTCTGGTGGCATACCTTTGAATCTTTTCTAATTTTGTTTTGTGTTTAACTAGGTATGGACTCCAGGCTGGAGCTGCATATTCCAGGATTGGTCTGACATAAGTGGTATTAGTCTGTATCTGTGTTTGTCGGTGTGTGTATGTGTACATATAAATTTGTAGATATTGAAACTGCATTTTGTCATGCAATTTTATGTGTTTTATAGTTTTATCTAACTTTCCAGAACTGTTATTTGCTGTGTGGTATCTGGTATTCGAAAAAGTTAAGTTTCGTTAATAATTTCTACTTTGCAATACCAACTACTATACTATTTTCTTCACTATGAAGCGTGTCTTTGATTTGTGTCTTATAGAAACTACGACTTCTAATGTATCTAAACTTAATATTATATTCAATATATTTTTCGGAATTTGAATATCAAAAGGGACTTTCAATAATGATGAATTTCAAATTAATTCATCAGACCGAAGCATTTATCATATATTATTATTTAGAGAATTATTCTGGAGACTCCTCTCATTTCAAGTAACTATATATCTTATTGTTGTTTAATTTTGTTCTTATATTTTATCTTTAATTTTACTTTACGTACAAACTAAATAGTTCTGACTGCAGTTGTGTGTTAGAATGCTGGCAGTGTATGAGGATACCATCGCGTCATCCTATTGCACAAGAAAATAATAATTCTGCTCCGGCCAGAACCTTCTTTCACTCTTACGACGAATGCTTAAAACTTGTCTTTTGGTCCAAAGTTAGTAATGTTTTGGAGCTCCCGTTATGTATCCCGTCTTCTTTGTCCCTGAAGAATCACACACACACACACACACACACACACACACACACACACACACACACACACACACACACACACACACACACACACACACACACATACACACACACACACACACACACACACGCACACACACACACACACACACACACATACACACACATACATATACACACACGGGAAGGGGGGTCTGATAGCTGAGCGAACAGCACGCAGGGCTCGTAATTCAGTGGCCCTGGTCCGATTCCAGGACCAGGCAGAACAAATGGGCAAAGTTTCTTTCACCCTGATGCCCCTGTTGCCTAGCAGTAAATAGGTACTTGAGAGTTAGACAGCTGTTACGGAGCTGCTTCTTTTGTGTGTGTGTGTGTGTGTGTGTGTGTATGTGGAAAAAAATAATAGTGGTTACAGTTGTTTAATTGACAATTTAGAGGCGGGCCGACAGAGCAGAGCTCAACCCCCGCAAGCCCAAGTAGGTGAATACAACTACGTGAATACACGATAGCAAATAATACCATGGTTGTTGCCTGTGACGTGCGCCTGCTCCATTTATATGCAGCCTTTTGTGAATGTAAAAATTTTTACTTCTGTGAATGTAAAAAAAATTATTTTGTTTAATTAAAAAAAAACTGATCAAAGTTCTCAATCATGTACTTGTTACAATGGCAGTATAATCATACCATATAATGAAGCAGAACTTTTGCCTTATGCAACTGGGAAAAAGTTGAAAATTTTGGGTTAATCATGAATTAAAATTATATTAAAATTCAAGATTCAATATATTCTGTGTTACCTGGTGAAGGATACATATTTTATCGGATCATCTAAAAAAAAATCTTACTTTTATAGTGCTGGAAATACTCCTCCGCACAGTTCTAAAACATTTTGATCATTGCTCCTCAGAATCATTCGAAGGGTCAAGGTACAACTCCAAAAATAGACACTGGAATATATTGGCATGGGCCATAATTCATCAAGCAAATATGTGTTCACTTGCGAAACCTGTACATCTTAACTCAATCATGGGGGGCTTAGTGTGTATATATTAAACAGTGTCCGTTTTCCCAAAGCATCAAGATGTTGTCTCTTAACTATAATAACCTTGGACAGTTAAGATTCGATGTAAACTGTTTAATATATTTTTTTAACCGAGTTGCTATGAAGGAGGATAAAGATGTAAAGGTTTCTTAGGTGGACACGTAAATGGTTGATGAATCCTGGCCTTGGTGAGTTCCGTCAGTGTAATGGTAGCAGCAAACAACGCAGATACCATGACCCGAGCAGCACCGGGGACGAAGAACAGCTCTTTTGGACTTTGGAAACAGGAGCAAGAAGCTATGCTCTGGGCAGAAGTGCTTCCTTGATATGAATTCAAGCGTTGATATGACAGTATTGATCAATGTTGGCCTTGGTCAATATAGTGGGTGACAAGGCTGACCATGGCCATGCGTGGTACATGTAATTGCATTAAGTGTAAAAATAGTACATAGAATATTTTCATCATTGATCATAACTAAATTTAACACACATCTGTACCTTGAGAATTGAAATGAGCCAGAAAATTTCTTCATTTTTGTGTTGGCATTTGCACATTTCTATAGACCACTACAACAGCGTTGGCTAAGCGGTCACCGTCGAAGCGGGAAGAGAGTGCACTTCCTTCCGAAGGCAGGAGTCATACAACGACTCCGACTCCTGTTAACGGGCTCTAACAGGAACCCATTATGGGACGTGTATTCTTCCCATACCTCATGATAAACCAGCTTACCCTACTAGTTTTTCCTGGAACTCGACCAGCCAATCGGTTGAAAACCAAGTACCTAATTACCGTTGAATGAACGAAGGCGAATAGTTAAAAATTGAAAAGCTGTTAATCTTCCCTGGCCAGGACTCGAACCCAAACAAAATCGCTCATAGGGCGCTGAGAGAAAGGGGTCGTGTTACCTCAGTGTCACCAGAGACTCTCCTCTTACACTTGACTTTGCACAAAGATGGTCAAAGTCTGCTGTGGTCCGTAACTCTCCAGTGATCAGTGATAATGCGTCTTGTTTATGAAGTGTTCTGATAAGTTTCATTTACAAGTGTGCATCAAGTTTAGATGTGGAAGACGTGTTTAAGAATAACAAGTTGGTCAAGTTTAACTGTTGATCAGAATTATCAAGATGCTTATATTCATTATAAATATCTTCCAGTCAGAAGGGCTGTAGTATTTAATAATAATAATAACACATAATAGTAAATATAACAATAAAAATACCATAAACAAGTTAAGAAAATAATGAGAAAATAAATAATCAAGGCATGTGAAAGAAATTGTTGCTCAGTGCGGTAGAAATGTTTATGTCTGTCAAAGGGACGAATTAACACCCTTCAAGTCACAAACTAGAATAATTGCCTAGCACTCCCAATTAAATTGCCATTCGTGTCCATGAGCATATCTGAAGGTAACAGACGAAATACCAGACGGGATCACAAATCAAGTGAGAACTTAGCTTATTAATCCACTCAAATCAATGCAATTAATTCAGACTCACATATACGTTGCTAGTCTTTATATGTTTTACAAAGTCCACAAAACACACACACACCTCCCTTGGCTACTTTACAACTCCTCCCCTCGAGAAAAACCCACCGAACAGGAGGGGCAGCAAATAACAACTAGATAAATGTTCCTTTCGCACGAACACTGCAATTTCGACGCACGTTAACTAAAAAAAAAAAAAAAAAAAAAAAAAAAAAGGCAAATTCTGGAACCAGTTTCAGAAACCAGTTTAGCAACTGCAACATACATTCACTGCGGTACATAAAGTCATCTCGTATAAGCACGGGTTGCAACACAATATTATATCAAGTGCCATATATCTTAACAACTAAAATAGGCATACTTTAACTACTAAAGATAACTAGAGAGAAAAAATTCAATTCACGCCTTCGGATATCGAGAATATAGCAAGTGAAGGTGGAAAAAAAAAATTGATGTAAATAAGAATTATACGGCCCTCTTTCCTCTTGGGATTATGGTCAAGGAGATGAGATCATGAGGAGAGAAGGAAGTCAAACGAGCAGCAAAGCCTCTCACACTAATCTTGATTCCTGCTTCAGAGATGATTTTCAATTTTTGACTCAAGGGATGTTGATCTGGAAGGTCAGACTAGCATCTTAAGATGCTCAAGTTTACGAGTATTACTTGACAGACACAAAAACAGAAATATATGGATTAATATACCCGGATATTTTTTATTTGAATCAAACTAACTTCAAACATTGACCAATCACATGCCCTGAACATCAGGGGTAAACTTATTAATAAAACATTACTTATTACACAGAGAAATTACATTTACGTGATATATCAATGAACAAATCTACAGGAACATTGATGAGGGTTCGAACCTGTGGCAGGTTGTTCCCAAACGAGTTCTAGGTTGCGTTCGCCAGTAATATGATTGTTATTATTATTATTATTTTCTATTTTTTCACGTAATATATTATTTTTTTTACTACTAAAATTATTCCAGTTGTAATTTTGGTCTTATTTTCACATTATTTCTACACTGAATAAGGATTCTTGAACACTTTTCCATTCCTGAACCTGAATCCCGCTATATTTTTGGTCACAAAAAAAAATTTTCAATGAAAATCATCTCAATTTATTGATCAAGTGCTAACAGTCTCTTAAATGCTCTTTTCAGATCTTTTTTCAGTAATCGCTTATGCTATAAAAATATCATTCGTATGAGGGGATTCCTATGAGGGGATTTCTATGAGGGGATTTCTATGAGGGGATTTCTATGAGGGGAGTCCTATGAGGGGATTCCTATGTGGGATTCTCAATGCCATCAATATTAATACCAATTATTACTGTGTTGTTACTCGGTAGTGTTTCACCATCAAATTTTCTTGCAGGTCGTGAGTCACTAATAACGAGTTGGAATTTTTTGGACACCGAATCCATAAATCTGGAAAAAAGGAGTTGAGAATGTTTTAGTTCATCCTCGATCATTACCCGCCAAACACATGGACGAAACGACGACGTTTCTACAACGTTTGAACAACTTTTAAAACCTAACAAAATGTAACAACGTTCTAATACATCATAAAAACGTTATAACAAGATGTAATAAATTTATTACAAGTTGTAACAAGCGATAAGTAAGAACAGTTCCGTGTTGTGTTTGGTAGGTTATCAAGTCGAGTGTTTTGATATTTTCCTAATAAACAGTTTTCCATTTCACAGTTTCAGGAAATATAATAGAATGATCTTTATTTCCCTTTGGAATCTTGAGATGATTTTGGGGCTTAGCGTCCCCGCGGCCCGGTCCTCGATC
>NC_091150.1:51215510-51243010 GCF_040958095.1 Procambarus clarkii | reverse complement strand
TTGCTTATAACCACAAGTTGAAGTTTATAACTTTTTAGACACACAACCCACCGAACTAGAGGGTTCAGTTCCTAGGTCCCTCACTATCTCATTGCCTGGAGAGGAATGGAGTTCTGGTTGGTTAAATACCCCAGAATTCCTCCCTTTTTTTATTGCTCTGAAGTACGGTGTAGTGGATACAGTGCGTAACTGCCACCTTGATGGCCAGTGTTCGAGTCCCCTGGTGGGTTGAGTGTCTAAAAAGTTATATATATATATATATATATATATATATATATATATATATATATATATATATATATATATATATATATATATATATATATATATATTTATAATTTATGAACATAAACCTACATACAATTCAATATCTTTTTTTATTATGCACATACCCCATACCCATCCCGTGGGCGGTGGTATAAAGGGTTACAGAGGCACATAATCGGTTCAGGAACTGAATCTTCTAGTTCGTTTAGCTAAGCAAATAACAATCTTTTGACGCTAGTTACACAATTATTAATGTCATATATACAAGTACACATATACATACATGTACATATATGTAAATATACATATATACATACACATACATATATACATACACATATATATACAATTACCTACACAAATACACACATCAATAATCTTATGTATCACAAGTGATTCAATAAGAGGCTCACAACAGTCACTATATATATGTTGACTTTAGGCACTTTACAAAGGCACTTTACATTTATGGTGAGTAACACAGTTATTTACATGCACACATCAATAGATTTATTAACATAAATGTACATATATAAACCTAAAATTACATGTATGAACATTATATGTATGCAGATATGCACACACATGTATATAAAAAAATAGGATGAATGTCTGCTCATGTTGGGAGCCCTGGAGCTGGGAGTTAATCTCCATGGACCTTGCAGGATGACAGTCATAATTGGGTCAAGGTCGGGGCCCATTGTCCCCCCATTAAGGGGAGTCGGCTCCCTATGACTCTCATTTATGAAGTCGGAGGATATGAAATGTTCAAGTCCATATGGTTTCATAATTTTCGTAATATTAGTTTTTTTTATATTAACATGCAAAGCGCATGTTCTGATGGTAGAGTGGCACTCTGAGGGTTCCCAACACTTAATTGGTGCCACCTTTTGGGGTCTTTCCAGGCACCAGCAGGAACCGCATCTAGTAAACATATATTTATAGATATGTATATGGTATATACATATATATAAATATATGTGCTAACAACAAAGTTAGCACTCATATAACATATAAATATGGTTATCATTCTTATCATCGATGTTATCATTATATCCACTGCCGGCACCATCACCACCATCACCATCACCACTATCACCATTTCCACCACTAATAGTAGTGAGCAGCGCACTTCGCTTTACAGTGAGAACTCTAGCGTTCGAATCCCAGAAAGGATGGGATGATCTGGGGACCAAACCACAACCTTGTTTACAACTTTATTACGTTGTTATGTTGTAATAACGTGAAAAAAATGATAAACACTATATTGTGTTTCCTTGGCTCTGTCCACCCCTGCATAACCAATTATATTTTCGAACCCGCTTGTAAATTAATTATTTACAACCGGGAACAACCGGAATTATTTGAACCTCCTCAGAGTCGTGTTCTGAGGAGGTTCAACAGGTTAGGTAAGGGGAAATCTCAAACAAAAGATAAACAAGATGCTTACAAAGAAAGGTAAAAATCTTTAGTTACATAAACTGTACTTCCCACTTTTTTTGATGATTTTTACTTAATTAAAATTACTATTTTATTTTATTTTAAAATTTATATTCTCGCCAATCAAATATTTTTATTAATCATCTACATAAATGTGTTAATCAGGCTTATCAACAGTAAAAAACACTGACCAAATTTTCTAAACAACCATTATATGTATTGCATTTCAGAAAACATAAAATATGTATACATTCATATATTCACATTTTCATTAAGTGTAGTGCATGATTATATGAGTGGAAAAAAACCTTATTAACTATAATTTCCTAATGGTTACGCTAATGTACCACTCATGATATTATGAGGAAATATGCGAAAAATATTTAGTAAGCATACAAATGCTTGAAGCAGCTGCTACTCTGTTCTGAAGAGAGCTTAAGATACGTGTGTCTGGTGGTGTGGGTGTATTTACTAGTTGTTCTTACTAGTTGTGCCTGCAAGATCGAGGTGTTAGCTCTTGGACTCCGACATTCTAACAGTCGGTTGTCTAATGTACTGACCTCCAAACCTATTTTCTTCTATTAAATTTACTACATATAATTTTTCACTCACATGCAGCCTGGTACACCTGACCACCACCACCACCCTGGTACACCTGACCACCACCACCACCACCACCCTGGTACACCTGACCACCACCACCCTGGTACACCTGACCACCACCACCACCCTGGTACACCTGACAACCACCACCACCACCCTGGTACACCTGACCACCACCACCACCACCCTGGTACACCACCACCACCACCCTGGTACACCTGACCACCACCACAACCCTGGTACACCTGACCACCACCACCACCAACCTGGTACACCTGACCACCACCACCACCACCCTGGTACACCTGACCACCACCACCACCCTGGTACACCTGACAACCACCACCACCACCCTGGTACACCTGACCACCACCACCACCACCCTGGTACACCTGACCACCACCACCACCACCCTGGTACACCTGACCACCACCACCACCCTGGTACACCTGACCACCACCACCACCCTGGTACACCTGACCACCACCACCACCACCCTGGTACACCTGACCACCACCACCACCCTGGTACACCTGACCACCACCACCACCACCCTGGTACACCTGACCACCACCACCACCCTGGTACACCTGACCACCACCACCACCCTGGTACACCTGACCACCACCACCACCACCACCACCCTGGTACACCTGACCACCACCACCACCCTGGTACACCTGACCACCACCACCACCACCACCCTGGTACACCTGACCACCACCACCACCACCACCCTGGTACACCTGACCACCACCACCACCACCACCCTGGTACACCTGACCACCACTACCACCACCACCACCACCACCCTGGTACACCTGACCACCACCACCACCCTGGTACACCTGACCACCACCACCACCCTGGTACACCTGACCACCACCACCACCACCACCCTGGTACACCTGACCACCACCACCACCACCACCCTGGTACACCTGACCACCACCACCACCACCACCCTGGTACACCTGACCACCACCACCACCACCACCCTGGTACACCTGACCACCACCACCACCACCACCCTGGTACACCTGACCACCACTACCACCACCACCACCACCACCCTGGTACACCTGACCACCACCACCACCCTGGTACACCTGACCACCACCACCACCCTGGTACACCTGACCACCACCACCACCACCACCCTGGTACACCTGACCACCACCACCACCACCACCCTGGTACACCTGACCACCACCACCACCACCACCCTGGTACACCTGACCACCACCACCACCACCCTGGTACACCTGACCACCACCACCACCACCCTGGTACACCTTACCACCACCACCCTGGTACACCTGACCACCACCACCACCCTGGTACACCTGACCACCACCACCACCACCCTGGTACACCTGACCACCACCACCACCACCCTGGTACACCTGACCACCACCACCACCACCACCCTGGTACACCTGACCACCACCACCACCACCACCCTGGTACACCTGACCACCACCACCACCACCACCCTGGTACACCTGACCACCACCACCACCACCACCCTGGTACACCTGACCACCACCACCACCACCACCCTGGTACACCTGACCACCACCACCACCACCACCCTGGTACACCTGACCACCACCACCACCACCACCCTGGTACACCTGACCACCACCACCACCACCCTGGTACACCTGACCACCACCACCACCACCCTGGTACACGTGACCACCACCACCACCACCACCCTGGTACACCTGACCACCACCACCACCACCACCCTGGTACACCTGACCACCACCACCACCACCACCCTGGTACACCTGACCACCACCACCACCCTGGTACACCTGACCACCACCACCACCACCACCCTGGTACACCTGACCACCACCACCACCACCACCCTGGTACACCTGACCACCACCACCACCACCCTGGTACACCTGGCCAGCTCCTCCCTCCAGGAATCTTTATGAGCAAGATCCCGCCGGATCCGGCATTAGGCTCCTCACCTGATTACAGTGTGCGTGTGTAGCGATCATTACATTACCTGTGTAAACATCGAGGGGGCTCCAGGGCTTGTGGTCTTACTGGGAGTAGCTTGAGGCTTGTTGCTGCCTCTTGGGTCAGTGTTCTCATGGCCTGGTCTGTGACCGCGTCTCTGACCGCGTCTCAGTTCTACTACTAGGCTGCCTATATATAGGCATTATGTATGTTATATATATATATATATATATATATATATATATATATATATATATATATATATATATATATATATACATATGTCGTACCTAGTAGCCAGAACGCACTTCTCTGCCTACTATGCAAGGCGCGATTTGCCTAATAAGCCAAGTTTTCCTGAATTAATATATTTTCTCTAATTTTTTTCTTATGAAATGATAAAACTACCCATTTCATTATGTACGAGGTCAATTTTTTTTTATTGGAGTTAAAATTAACGTAGATATATGACCGAACCTAACCAACCCTACCTAACCTAACCTATCTTTATAGGTTAGGTTAGGTTAGGTAGCTGAAAAAGTTAGGTTAGGTAGGTTAGGTAGTCGAAAAACAATTAATTCATGAAAACTTGGCTTATTAGGCAAATCGGGCCTTGCAAAGTAGGCAGAGAAGTGCGTTCTGGCTACTAGGTACGACATTTATATATATATATATATATATATATATATATATATATATATATATATATATATATATATATATATATATATATATATATATATCAAATGCGAACAAGCCTGAATGGTCCCCAGGACAATATGCAACTGAAAACTCACACCCCAGAAGTGACTCGAACCCATACTCCCAGGAGCCACGCAACTGGTATGTACAAGACGCCTTAATCCACTTGACCATCACGACCGGACATAATGAGGTGATAGCCGAGGCTATTTGAACCACCCCACCGCCGGCACTCGGATAGTAATCTTGGGCATAGCATTTTACCAAATCACCTCATTCTTTGGGGCACACGTGAGGAACACAAATGCGAACAAGCCTGAATGGTCCCCAGGACAATATGCAACTGAAAACTCACACCCCAGAAGTGACTCGAACCCATACTCCCAGGAGCCACGCAACTGGTATGTACAAGACGCCTTAATCCACTTGACCATCACGACCGGACATAATGAGGTGATAGCCGAGGCTATTTGAACCACCCCACCGCCGGCACTCGGATAGTAATCTTGGGCATAGCATTTTACCAAATCACCTCATTCTTTGGGGCACACGTGAGGAACACAAATGCGAACAAGCCTGAATGGTCCCCAGGACAATATGCAACTGAAAACTCACACCCCAGAAGTGACTCGAACCCATACTCCCAGGAGCCACGCAACTGGTATGTACAAGACGCCTTAATCCACTTGACCATCACGACCGGACATAATGAGGTGATAGCCGAGGCTATTTGAACCACCCCACCGCCGGCACTCGGATAGTAATCTTGGGCATAGCATTTTACCAAATCACCTCATTCTTTGGGGCACACGTGAGGAACACAAATGCGAACAAGCCTGAATGGTCCCCAGGACAATATGCAACTGAAAACTCACACCCCAGAAGTGACTCGAACCCATACTCCCAGGAGCCACGCAACTGGTATGTACAAGACGCCTTAATCCACTTGACCATCACGACCGGACATAATGAGTGCCGGCGGTGGGGTGGTTCAAATAGCCTCGGCTATCACCTCATTATGTCCGGTCGTGATGGTCAAGTGGATTAAGGCGTCTTGTACATACCAGTTGCGTGGCTCCTGGGAGTATGGGTTCGAGTCACTTCTGGGGTGTGAGTTTTCAGTTGCATATTGTCCTGGGGACCATTCAGGCTTGTTCGCATTTGTGTTCCTCACGTGTGCCCCAAAGAATGAGGTGATTTGGTAAAATGCTATGCCCAAGATTACTATCCGAGTGCCGGCGGTGGGGTGGTTCAAATAGCCTCGGCTATCACCTCATTATGTCCGGTCGTGATGGTCAAGTGGATTAAGGCGTCTTGTACATACCAGTTGCGTGGCTCCTGGGAGTATGGGTTCGAGTCACTTCTGGGGTGTGAGTTTTCAGTTGCATATTGTCCTGGGGACCATTCAGGCTTGTTCGCATTTGTGTTCCTCACGTGTGCCCCAAAGAATGAGGTGATTTGGTAAAATGCTATGCCCAAGATTACTATCCGAGTGCCGGCGGTGGGGTGGTTCAAATAGCCTCGGCTATCACCTCATTATGTCCGGTCGTGATGGTCAAGTGGATTAAGGCGTCTTGTACATACCAGTTGCGTGGCTCCTGGGAGTATGGGTTCGAGTCACTTCTGGGGTGTGAGTTTTCAGTTGCATATTGTCCTGGGGACCATTCAGGCTTGTTCGCATTTGTGTTCCTCACGTGTGCCCCAAAGAATGAGGTGATTTGGTAAAATGCTATGCCCAAGATTACTATCCGAGTGCCGGCGGTGGGGTGGTTCAAATAGCCTCGGCTATCACCTCATTATGTCCGGTCGTGATGGTCAAGTGGATTAAGGCGTCTTGTACATACCAGTTGCGTGGCTCCTGGGAGTATGGGTTCGAGTCACTTCTGGGGTGTGAGTTTTCAGTTGCATATTGTCCTGGGGACCATTCAGGCTTGTTCGCATTTGTGTTCCTCACGTGTGCCCCAAAGAATGAGGTGATTTGGTAAAATGCTATGCCCAAGATTACTATCCGAGTGCCGGCGGTGGGGTGGTTCAAATAGCCTCGGCTATCACCTCATTATGTCCGGTCGTGATGGTCAAGTGGATTAAGGCGTCTTGTACATACCAGTTGCGTGGCTCCTGGGAGTATGGGTTCGAGTCACTTCTGGGGTGTGAGTTTTCAGTTGCATATTGTCCTGGGGACCATTCAGGCTTGTTCGCATTTGTGTTCCTCACGTGTGCCCCAAAGAATGAGGTGATTTGGTAAAATGCTATGCCCAAGATTACTATCCGAGTGCCGGCGGTGGGGTGGTTCAAATAGCCTCGGCTATCACCTCATTATGTCCGGTCGTGATGGTCAAGTGGATTAAGGCGTCTTGTACATACCAGTTGCGTGGCTCCTGGGAGTATGGGTTCGAGTCACTTCTGGGGTGTGAGTTTTCAGTTATATATATATATATATATATATATATATATATATATATATATATATATATATATATATATATATATATAATATTATCGCGGAGTATTTCTTTCCGAGTTTCGGACAAGGAACTCGGCAGTCATACTACACAATTGATCCTATGGTACCTTTCAAATTATGACATCAAATGAATCGTGTAAATATTAAAATGTGTTACCAGGGTAATATACAGACAAAAATTATTATTTGCATAGATGTATACTTTGAGTTAATAAAGATTTTATTTTAAATCCAAATGGATGGTGGATGGAGGAATCATACCAATAGCTGTGGGTAATTCATCCTCGTCGCTAATTCTGCTGCTAGAACAGGTAGCAGCCGACACGCTGAGGCCAAAATAGCTCCGGTTTGGCATTCCTGGAGGGTAAGAGGCAGCGGCTCGCGCAGTTAGTGTTTTCATTACCAATATTACAGAAGAAAAGGTGCTCATCACACTGGATTTCAAAAGTGTTTTCAACTTGGTAAGAAGGGATGAAGTTCTCACTCGCTCTTCGTCGTTATTTTTCTTCCCTTTGCCAATATGTACACTCTCGTTAAAGCAAGGACGAGCACCTATATAAAGCTTCAGTTCGAGGAACATGAAATCAGCTTACAAGGTGTCCAAGAGGGTGACCCCCTCCCTTCTTTTCTTCTCTTCCTAGTCATGGAGTCATGGAGTCAAATGCGTCATGGAGTCTTGGAGTCAAATGCGTCATGGAGTCATGGAGTCTTGGAGTCAAATGCGTCATGGAGTCATGGGGTCAAATGCGTCATGGAGTCTTGGAGTCAAATGCGTCATGGAGTCAAATGCGTCATGGAGTCAAATGCGTCATGGAGTCATGGAGTCAAATGCGTCATGGAGTCATGGAGTCAAATGCGTCATGGAGTCATGGATCTCATGACTTGAGCTCCATGACTGACAAACTTCCTGGACTCTTATAGTGCAATTTCAGCACAGTTATTCATTAAGTCCTGCCACATGTATGGATCGCGCTGAACCCGCGAATGTGAAAGAGAGCAAATGTGAGACTAATTTTGAATAAAGGAGATAGAGAAGAGACAATAACTACAGACCAGTACCAATGATAAACAACCTCTGCAAAGCCGCTCGCAAAAATTAACGTGATGTCCCGTTTTCTATTCGTGGATCGTCTGTTAGATTAGGTTCGGGCAATTTAGTACATCATTTTAGTGACGTTGAGAACTCTCGAGAGAACCAGCTGTGTTACACACCTAGAGAGAATTAGGCGTGTACGCAAACACTAACATGGCTTTAGGAAACGGAAATCACCCTTAACAATCCTACTGAGCTCTGTGATAAAGTAACAAGAATGTGAGGCAGGACAGGAAAGGATGGGGCAGACTGCGTATTTCTGGACTGTCAAAAAGCTTTGACACAGTACCTCACAAGAGATTGCTATACAAACTTGAGAGGCAGGCGGTAGTAATCGGATAAGACCTAACATGGATAAAGAATTACCTAACAGAGCGGAGCCAGAGAGTAAGAGACAGGGGGATGAAAAGTCGCAATACCGTACACTAACAAGCGGAGTACCTCCAGGATCGGTGCTGAAACCAATATTATTCCACGCACAGGTAAATTGCCTATTATCAAGAGTTGAATTTTACATGTCAATGTTTGTAGACGATGCAAAATGAATTTAAGAGTTGTGACAGATGAGTGTAAGATCCTCCAAGATGACTTAAACAAGTTGTAGAGTTGGTCTAAGAAATGGCTATTCGAGTTCAACACGAGCAAGTGTACACTGATGGGAAAGGAAATAGGTACCAGAAGACCAAAGGGATATTAAACAATGAAGAGAAACGACCTCCCTGTAACTAGAGAATAAGACCTTGGCGTGGACATAAAAGCATGCCTAAATTAGAGGCTCATATATATATATATATATATATATATATATATATATATATATATATATATATATATATATATATATATATATATATATATAAACTGGACGTCATCAGCAGCGTACTCTACGCTAGTAAAGTTCTGAACATCATTCCGGTTCCTAAACAGGACGCCCCCTCCCTCCCTCTCTCTCGCCCTCCCTCCCTCTCCTCTCTCGCCCTCCCTCCCTCTCTCTCGCCCTCTCTCGCCTCCTTCCTCCCCCCCCTCTCCCTCCCCCTCTCCCTCCCCCCCCCCCTCTCTCTCTCTCTCTCTCTCTCTCTCTCTCTCTCTCTCTCTCTCTCTCTCTCTCTCTCTCTCTCTCTCTCTCTCTCTCTCTCTCTCTCTCTCTCTCACCCTCTCTCTCTCTCGTCCTCCCTCCCTCCCTCTCTCTCCTTCCCTGTCGCCCTCCCTCCCCCTCCCTCTCTCTCTTGCTCTCTCTTCCTCTCTCTCTCTCTCTTGCTCTCTCTATCTGTCTTGCTCTCTCTATATATATCTTTGCTCTATCTCTCTTTCTTGCTCTCTCTTTCTCTCTTGCTCTCTCTTTCTCCCTCTCTTGCTCTCTCGCTCTCTCTTGCTCTCTCACTCTCTCTTGCTCTCTCGCTCTCTCTTGCTCTCTCCTGAACGCTCTCTCTCTCTCTCTCTCTCTCTCTCTCGCTCTCTCTTTCTCTTTCTCTTTCTCTCTCTCTCTCTCTCTCTCTCTCTCTCTCTCTCTCTCTCTCTCTCTCTCTCTCTCTCTCTCTCTCTCTCTCGCTCTCTCTTTCTCTTTCTCTTTCTCTTTCTCTTTCTCTTTCTCTCTCTCTCTCTCTCTCTCTCTCTCTCTCTCTCTCTCTCTCTCTCTCTCTCTCTCTCTGTATATATATATATATATATATATATATATATATATATATATATATATATATATATATATATATATATATATATATATATATATATATATATGTCGTACCTAGTAGCCAGAACGCACTTCTCAGCCTACTATGCAAGGCCCGATTTGCCTAATAAGCCAAGTTTTCATGAATTAATTGTTTTTCGACTACCTAACCTACCTAACCTAACCTAACCTAACTTTTTCGGCTACCTAACCAAACCTAACCTATAAAGATAGGTTAGGTTAGGTTAGGGAGGGTTGGTTAGGTTCGGTCATATATCTACGTTAATTTTAACTCCAATAAAAAAAAATTGACCTCATACATAATGAAATGGGTTGATTTATCATTTCATAAGAAAAAAATTAGAGAAAATATATTAATTCAGGAAAACTTGGCTTATTTGGCAAATCGGGCCTTGAATAGTAGGCCAAAAAGTGAGTTCTGGCTACTAGGTACGACATATATATATATATATATATATATATATATATATATATATATATATATATATATATATATATATATATATATATATAATATATCTTTCTCTCCCTTCTCTCTGCCCCCTCCCCCCCCCCTCCTGGCTAACCCTATCCAACCATATCAGGGAAAGGGACAAAGATGGCTGGAGGATGCACCAGGGACACAGAGAATAATCAAAGTGTCCAAGTGAAGGAAATGTTAACCCAAGTTTGGGAGGAATTCAGGAAGGAGTTGCACAAAATGAAGAATATAATTAGCAACCTGCAAAGAGAGCTGACAGCAGCAAAGGCGATCATATACCTTACAGAGAAAAATAGTGAGACTGAGCATCAGATAATCATCCAAAGGGAAGATGGAATTGGCGCATTGGAAGGAAATGCCTCTATACCTGAAACATTTGTTGTAATACTGAGAAAGAGCACAGAAGCAATGGTCACAGTGACGGAGGTAGCCATGCAAGCAGCTATATCACAGGAAGCAGCAAGGTGCTCCAGTCAGCTTCTGGAATGAAAAAAATCAGTGGTAGATGTAGGCATCAAAGAAGAGGAACGATTCAATAGGCAAGAACGGAATAGCAAGAACAGAGAGTCCGTAAATGGAATACTAAAACAGTTAAAGATGGAAGGGGCAGAGCAAAACATTGAGAAGGTTTTCAGGTTGGGCTGGTGCAACAAGGACAGAGACCGCCTAGTGAAGATAGTGTTTGGCAAACGAGACCACAAAGGAGGTTATTCTAAAAAGGAAGAGTCATTTGCAGTATGTGGAGGAATACAAAAAAGTATTCCTGCAGAGGGACAGGACGAAATAGGAGAGTGCCAGGGCGACAGAGGCAAGGAAAAAGCGCAGGGAGAGAGGAGAAAACCAGAAAATTACATCCCCGAACACAACAGTCCCAAAGACAAGAGGGGAACCCACAACCAGCATCCCAGCAACACCAGAGGGGAGGGCAACACCGCCACCCCCTCTGCATAGAAACCCTCTCTACCCCTCACCCTACCTGACCCCACTCACATGCTTACTAAACCCTTCCTTCCCCCCCCCCACACACACCTCATTCCGACCCTGTCACCCCTCCCCAATTACCACCATGTCCCCCCTTATCCCCCTGTTCCCCCTCCCCCCCTTATTCCCCTTCCCCCCCTCCCCCCCCCTTATCCCCCTGTCCCCCTTCCCCCCTTATCCCCCTGTCCCCCCTCCCCCTCCCCCCTTATCCCCCTGTCCCCCCCTACCTCCTTACCCCTTTCCCTACCTGTCCCCCCTTCTCTTGAACCCCCACCCCCCACCCCAGAATCCACTGATGCCCTGTTAACCACCTCAAAGATCTTCACACCAATTGAACACCTTCGTCTGTCAGCAGAACGCTCGCCAAGAAGGGGACAAGTGAATGAACAGAAGAAAGTGAGCTTCAAGGCAATGTACACTAACATAGATGGGATTACGAATAAACAAATGAACTTGGAGAATGAGCACTAGAAGAAAACCCAGACATAATAGCACTCAAAGAAAAAAAGCTAACGGAAACCATAACAAATGCAGTGTTTCCACAGGACTACTAAGTAGTGAGGAAAGGGAGAGAAGGAAGAGGTGGTGGTGGTGTAGCTCTGCTGATAAGAAAAGGCTGGAGTTTTGAAGAGATGGTTGTTCAGGGCTGTGAAGATTTCAGTGACCACATAACAGGTACCATAGCAATTGGAGGACAAAAAAGTATAATATTAGTCATATATAACCCCCACACACTACAGAAGACCCAGACAGGAATATGATGGAAACAACTTGGCCACCATCAATATAATGGAGAGAACAGCTTCTGTAACTAGCAGGAACGGATCCAGACTACTAATCATGGGAGACTTCATCCATGGGAAGTTAGACTGGGAGAACAGAGACCCACATGGAGGACCGGACACATGGAGAGCTAAGCTGCTGGACGTAGCAACAAAAAACTTTCTAAGCCAACATATCAAGGGACGGACATGAATGAATGGAGAGGATGAACCAGCTATGCTTGATCTGATATTTACACTAAATGAGTCGGATATAATAGAAGTTAAGTTGGAAGCCCCCTCGGGAATGAGTGATCACAATGAATTGATCTTTGAGTACCTGCTAGAGCTAGGAATAATCTCACCCCCCCCCCCCCCTCAAAAAAAAAAGAACTGGGAAACATAGGACTGGCGTACCGAAAGGGAAACTATGAGATGAGAAAATTGCTAGAGGAATATACCATGGGACACAGAACTCACAACCAAGTCCGTACACGACATGATGGACTATGTCACTCAAAAGTGTCAGTCAGGAGACAGTAAACAGGTTTATTACGACCCGACAGGTAAAAACCGAGAAGCAAAAGAAGAATCCATGGTGTAATAGGGCATGTATGAAAGCAAAGAAACTGAACAAAAGGGCGTGGAGGAACTTCCGAAATTACAGAACACCAGAGAGTAGAGAGAGATACCAGAGAACCAGGAATGAGTATGTTAGTGAGAGAAGAGAAGCTGAGAAAAAGTATGAAAATGATATAGCTAATAAAGCCAAGACCGAACCAAAGCTACTACACAGTCACATCAGGAAGAAAACGTCAGTTAAGAAACAGGTGATTAAACTTAGAACGGGTGAGGACAGGTACACAGAGAATGACAAAGAGGTGTGTGAAGAACTCAACAAGAGGTTTCAGGAGGTCATCACAAGAGAACAAGGAGATGAGGTCAAGAGGCACCTGTTGGATCTGGACGTGAAAAAGGCTGTTGGCACGGAAGGAATCTCACCATGAGTATTGAAAGAGTGTGCAGGAGAGTTTTGCTTGCCACTCTCCATAGTGTATAGTAGGTCACTGGAAACGGGAGACCTACCAGAAATGTGGAAAACGGCTAATGTAGTGCCAATATACAAAAAGGATGAAAGCCAAGAGGCACTGAACTACAGGCCAGTGTCCTTAACTTGTATACCATGCAAGGTGATGGAGAAGATCGTGAAAAAAAAACCTAGTAACACATCTGGAGAGAAGGGACTCCGTGACAACCAATCAACATGGGTTCAGGGAGGGTAAATCTTGCCTTACAGGCTTAATAGAATTCTACGATCAGGTGACAAAGATTAAGCAAGAAAGAGAAGGGTGGGCGGACTGCATTTTTTTGGACTGTCGGAAAGCCTTTGACACAGTACCCCATAAAAGGCTGATGCGTAAGCTGGAGAAACAGACATGAGTAACTGGTAGGGCGCTCCAGTGGATAAGGGAGTACCTAAGCAATAAGAAGTAGAGTGTTACAGTGAGGGGTGAGACCTCAGATTGGCGTGAAGTCACCAGTGGAGTCCCACAGGGCTCTCTACGCGGACCTATCCTGTTTCTGATATACGTAAATGATTTCCCAGAGGGTATAGACTCATTCATCTCAATGTTTGCTGACGACACCAAAATTATGAGAAGGATTAAGACAGAGGAGGACACCTTGAGGCTTAAAGAAGACCTGGACAAGCTGCAGGAATGGTCGAACAAATGGTTGTTAGAGTTTAACCCAAGCAAATGCAATGTAATGAAGATAGGTGTAGGGAGCAGGAGACCAGATACAAGGTATCATTTGGGAGATGAAATACTTCAAGAGTCAGAGAGAGAGACCTGGGGGTTGATACCACGCCAGATCTGTCCCCTGAAGCTCATATCAATAGGATAACATCAGCGGCATATGCCAGGTTGGCTAACATAAGAACAGCCTTTATAAACTTGTGTAAGGAATCTTTCAGAACTTTATATACCACATATGTCAGACCAATCCTGGAGTATGCGGCTCCAGCATGGAGTCCATATCTAGTCAAACATAAGACTGAACTGGAAAAGGTTCAAAGGTTTGCCACCAGACTAGTACCCGAGCTGTGGGGTATGAGCTACGAGGAGAGACAACGGGAATTAAAACTCACGTTACTGGGAGATTGAAGAGTTAGAGGGGACATGATCACCACATACAAGATTCTCAGGAATTGATCGGGTAGATAAAGACAGACTATTTACTACAAGGGGCACACGCACTAGGGGACACAGGTGGAAATTAAGTGCCCAAGTTAGCCATAGAGACGTTAGAAAGAATTTTTTTATTGTAGAAACAGTTTAAAACACAGAAATAGTGTTTTTTTCAGAGTAGAAGCCAAATGGAATGTATTAGGAAGTGATTTGGTGGAGGCTGACTCCATACACGGCTTCAAGTGTAGATATGATAGAGCCCAATAGGCTCGAGAATCTGTACACTAGTTGATTGCCAGTTGAGAGGCGGGACCAAAGAACCAGAGTTCAACCCCCGCAAGCACAACTAGGTTAGCACACACACACACACACACACACACACACACACACACACACACACACACACACACACACACACACACACACACACACACACACACACACGTAATCCTGGCTGTCAGTATAAATATAAAGGTCTCACCTGACAAATAGGGTAATTATACACAGCACATCTGGACGACAACCCGGGTCAAATACTGTAATTATACGAATTACACACGCCTGAGCACGCCACGTAATTACACGTACCGTACCTTCATGGTCATTCATGCCAATTGTTGTAATTTTTGGCTTCCTCTGTAATAAATGTTGCATTTCCATCCGAACGCAAATGTATTTTACAAATTTCCATGATATAAGGTGTTTTGCTTCACTCCTGCATTAAGCTTGAGTTTACTCTGCTTCCGAGAGTTATATTTATGTTTTGCCTAGTACTGTAATATAATTTTATATACCAGACACAACGACCCCCAAGCTGAGTCCAGCCAGATGTCTTGAACTTGACACAACGTACTAAATACAGAGTGCTAATCTAACAACAAGCGCACGGACCTCAACCAACCCACTTAATCTTCCCAGTTATTACATAGAAAATTTGGATTTTTTGTAAGCCGCTATTTTGCATAGTACTCTGTCATTTGAACCTTGAGAGATAAGCGCATACAAAATGAGACGTATTAGTTGGGAGGACGAGTTGATTGGCCACCACGTATGTTCGTAACTACCTTCCTCCCCAAGAACAACCATTCCACTGGTAACTAATCTATTCTCAGAGCATATATAATATATATATATATATATATATATATATATATATATATATATATATATATATATATGCGAACAAGCCTGAATGGTCCCCAGGACAATATGCAACTGAAAACTCACACCCCAGAAGTGACTCGAACCCATACTCCCAGGTGCAACGCAACTGGTATGTACAAGACGCCTTAATCCACTTGACCATCACGACCGGACATAATGAGGTGATAGCCGAGGCTATTTGAACCACCCCACCGCCGGCACTCGGATAGTAATCTTGGGCATAGCATTTTACCAAATCACCTCATTCTTTGGGGCACACGTGAGGAACACAAATGCGAACAAGCCTGAATGGTCCCCAGGACAATATGCAACTGAAAACTCACACCCCAGAAGTGACTCGAACCCATACTCCCAGGTGCAACGCAACTGGTATGTACAAGACGCCTTAATCCACTTGACCATCACGACCGGACATAATGAGGTGATAGCCGAGGCTATTTGAACCACCCCACCGCCGGCACTCGGATAGTAATCTTGGGCATAGCATTTTACCAAATCACCTCATTCTTTGGGGCACACGTGAGGAACACAAATGCGAACAAGCCTGAATGGTCCCCAGGACAATATGCAACTGAAAACTCACACCCCAGAAGTGACTCGAACCCATACTCCCAGGTGCAACGCAACTGGTATGTACAAGACGCCTTAATCCACTTGACCATCACGACCGGACATAATGAGGTGATAGCCGAGGCTATTTGAACCACCCCACCGCCAGCACTCGGATAGTAATCTTGGGCATAGCATTTTACCAAATCACCTCATTCTTTGGGGCACACGTGAGGAACACAAATGCGAACAAGCCTGAATGGTCCCCAGGACAATATGCAACTGAAAACTCACACCCCAGAAGTGACTCGAACCCATACTCCCAGGTGCAACGCAACTGGTATGTACAAGACGCCTTAATCCACTTGACCATCACGACCGGACATAATGAGGTGATAGCCGAGGCTATTTGAACCACCCCACCGCCGGCACTCGGATAGTAATCTTGGGCATAGCATTTTACCAAATCACCTCATTCTTTGGGGCACACGTGAGGAACACAAATGCGAACAAGCCTGAATGGTCCCCAGGACAATATGCAACTGAAAACTCACACCCCAGAAGTGACTCGAACCCATACTCCCAGGTGCAACGCAACTGGTATGTACAAGACGCCTTAATCCACTTGACCATCACGACCGAACATAATGAGGAGATAGCCGAGGCTATTTGAACCACCCCACCGCCGGCACTCGGATAGTAATCTTGGGCATAGCATTTTACCAAATCACCTCATTCTTTGGGGCACACGTGAGGAACACAAATGCGAACAAGCCTGAATGGTCCCCAGGACAATATGCAACTGAAAACTCACACCCCAGAAGTGACTCGAACCCATACTCCCAGGTGCAACGCAACTGGTATGTACAAGACGCCTTAATCCACTTGACCATCACGACCGGACATAATGAGGTGATAGCCGAGGCTATTTGAACCACCCCACCGCCGGCACTCGGATAGTAATCTTGGGCATAGCATTTTACCAAATCACCTCATTCTTTGGGGCACACGTGAGGAACACAAATGTGAACAAGCCTGAATGGTCCCCAGGACAATATGCAACTGAAAACTCACACCCCAGAAGTGACTCGAACCCATACTCCCAGGTGCAACGCAACTGGTATGTACAAGACGCCTTAATCCACTTGACCATCACGACCGGACATAATGAGGTGATAGCCGAGGCTATTTGAACCACCCCACCGCCAGCACTCGGATAGTAATCTTGGGCATAGCATTTTACCAAATCACCTCATTCTTTGGGGCACACGTGAGGAACACAAATGCGAACAAGCCTGAATGGTCCCCAGGACAATATGCAACTGAAAACTCACACCCCAGAAGTGACTCGAACCATACTCCCAGGTGCAACGCAACTGGTATGTACAAGACGCCTTAATCCACTTGACCATCACGACCGGACATAATGAGGTGATAGCCGAGGCTATTTGAACCACCCCACCGCCGGCACTCGGATAGTAATCTTGGGCATAGCATTTTACCAAATCACCTCATTCTTTGGGGCACACGTGAGGAACACAAATGCGAACAAGCCTGAATGGTCCCCAGGACAATATGCAACTGAAAACTCACACCCCAGAAGTGACTCGAACCCATACTCCCAGGTGCAACGCAACTGGTATGTACAAGACGCCTTAATCCACTTGACCATCACGACCGGACATAATGAGGAGATAGCCGAGGCTATTTGAACCACCCCACCGCCGGCACTCGGATAGTAATCTTGGGCATAGCATTTTACCAAATCACCTCATTCTTTGGGGCACACGTGAGGAACACAAATGCGAACAAGCCTGAATGGTCCCCAGGACAATATGCAACTGAAAACTCACACCCCAGAAGTGACTCGAACCCATACTCCCAGGTGCAACGCAACTGGTATGTACAAGACGCCTTAATCCACTTGACCATCACGACCGGACATAATGAGGTGATAGCCGAGGCTATTTGAACCACCCCACCGCCGGCACTCGGATAGTAATCTTGGGCATAGCATTTTACCAAATCACCTCATTCTTTGGGGCACACGTGAGGAACACAAATGCGAATAAGCCTGAATGGTCCCCAGGACAATATGCAACTGAAAACTCACACCCCAGAAGTGACTCTGGGGACCATTCAGGCTTGTTCGCATTTGTGTTTCTCACGTGTGCCCCAAAGAATGAGGTGATTTGGTAAAATGCTATGCCCAAGATTACTATCCGAGTGCCGGCGGTGGGGTGGTTCAAATAGCCTCGGCTATCACCTCATTATGTCCGGTCGTGATGGTCAAGTGGATTAAGGCGTCTTGTACATACCAGTTGCGTTGCACCTGGGAGTATGGGTTCGAGTCACTTCTGGGGTGTGAGTTTTCAGTTGCATATTGTCCTGGGGACCATTCAGGCTTGTTCGCATTTGTGTTCCTCACGTGTGCCCCAAAGAATGAGGTGATTTGGTAAAATGCTATGCCCAAGATTACTATCCGAGTGCCGGCGGTGGGGTGGTTCAAATAGCCTCGGCTATCTCCTCATTATGTCCGGTCGTGATGGTCAAGTGGATTAAGGCGTCTTGTACATACCAGTTGCGTTGCACCTGGGAGTATGGGTTCGAGTCACTTCTGGGGTGTGAGTTTTCAGTTATATATATATATATATATATATATATATATATATATATATATATATATATATATATATATATATATATATATATATATATATATATATATATGTCGTACCTAATAGTCAGAACGCACTTCTCAGCCTACTATGCAAGGCCCGATTTGCCTAATAAGCCAAGTTTTCATGAATTAATTGTTCTTCGACTACCTAACCTACCTAACCTAACCTAACCTAACTTTTTCGGCTACCTAACCTAACCTAACCTATAAATATAGGTTATGTTAGGTTAGGTAGGGTTGGTTAGGTTCGGTCATATATCTACGTTAATTTTAACTCCAATAAAAAAAATTGACCTCATTCATAATGAAATCGGTAGCTTTATCATTTCATAAGAAAAAAATTAGAGAAAATATATTAAATCGGGAAAACTTGGCTTAATAGGCAAATCGGGCCTTGCATAGTAGGCTGAGAAGTGCGTTCTGGCTACTAGGTACGACATTATATATATATATATATATATATATATATATATATATATATATATATATATATATATATATATATATATATAAAATATATATCTTAGTCTTTATCGACTCGGGGTTCCCGGGTTTGGTTACGGACTATTTACACGTTCTGTCAACGAATCGAACACGTGGCTTCATTCTGACCTCTGGCAGTATAATTACCAACCACAACCAACTTGATCACTACCAATGATGCCACTACCACCACATATTCACAAAAGGCAACTTTTCCACTAACTCCCAGCAAATATTCCTGTCATTATTGCTGGCGTAATAAAAAAAGAATGAGGCAGATAGGAACATGATTGTTCTCCGAGTACTAGCCAGTTGAAAAATCGTTAACTACGGCATATAACTTAAGTCGAATATGAATGAACATTGCCTCCTCACAGGGAATCGAACTCGGAGACATTAGATGGCTATTCCGGAACGTTACCCGTTAACCACAACAAAGCAGCTGGCCCTCATCAACAAAGGTCAGTGTTTATTCCCTGCAGACACCAAACACAATGTTTATGAATAAAAAAGCTTTACACTCTACTGGCAAATGATGGCGGTCGAACATTTCTTTAATAGTGCTTTGCTGGCAACCTCAGTTCGAATCGCAACTCCACAAATACTTCACCCATATGCTGCAAAGAAAGAAACAAAATTACCAACAGACCCTGAACACCTAACCTAACCTAACCTAACCTAACCACACCACTCCACAACTGTTATAGGGGTCACAACTTTAACTACTGCGACTATAAGCACCACTATCACCACCACCCACTACCATCACCACCACCCACTACCATCACCACCACCCACTACCATCACCACCACCCACTACCATCACCACCACCCACTACCATCACCACCACCCATTACCATCACCACCACCACCCACCATCACCACCACCCACCACTACCACCCACCATCACCACCACCCATTACTATCACCACCACCCACCACCACCACCACCACCACCCACCATCACCACCACCCACCACTACCACCCACCATCACCACCACCCATTACTATCACCACCACCCACCACCACCACCACCCACCATCACCACCACCCACCACTACCACCCACCATCACCACCACCACCCACCATCACCACCACCCACCACTACCACCCACCATCACCACCACCCACCACTACCACCCACCATCACCACCACCACCCACCATCACCACCACCACCACCACCCACCATCACCACCACTACCACCACCCACCACCACCACCCACTACCATCACCACCACCCACCACCACCACCCACTACCATCACCACCACCCATCACCACCACCCATCACCACCACCCACCATCACCACCACCACCCACTACCATCACCACCACCCATCACCACCACCCATCACCACCACCCACCATCACCACCACCACCCACCATCACCACCACCCATCACCACCACCCATCACCACCACCCACCACCACCACCACCACCACCCACCACCACCCATCACCACCACCACCACCCACCATCACCATCACCACCAGCACCACCAGTAATCTCCCCACACGGGACACTCGGCCAGCAGCACCTTGGGGCAGTTTGTACTGAGCGTAAGCGGGAGATACTGGCGTCATCAGCCGCTGATGGCCGTCATTACCACCTTAAATTGCTCTCTTGTGTATCTTGTTGAACGTTCCAGTCAATATTGATCATTATCCTATGTTTCATTCACCATTAAGTACCGTGGCGTGTTTTACCAGTCATTTCAACCATCAAATACCTACCATTTCAACTATCCTGGTTACTGTTTGTCAGTAGTCACCGTGTTCCAGTAACTGTTACTTAGTATTCTGCAGTCCAAGTCACTATCAGAAAGTATTCCGCAAATTTAAGTAAAAATACAAAGCATTTACCTATTTTTCAGTCATTATGCCTCCTGGTCATCCATATTCCTTCCCCCCCTCCTTTCCCTCCCTCTCTCTCTCTCTCTCTCTCTCTCTCTCTCTCTCTCTCCACACACACACACACACACACACACACACACACACACACACACACACACACACACACACACACACACACACACACACACACACAAGCCCTCCTTACACCCTCCCCCAAGCCCTACCTCCTCCCCTACGCCCCCCCAAGCCCCCCCTCTTTTCCCAACTCCACCAGGCCCTCCCTTCTTTCCAACCCCTCCAAGCCCTCCCTTCGCCCCCACCCTCCCCAAACCAGATCCTCCCAGCCTCCTCACAACCCAGGTCCCTCTTACCCTCAGCCCCCCCTTCACAAACCAGGTCCCTCTCTACCCCCTCCCCATCCTGGACCCTCCAGGTTTACCTACTCCAGTGGAATCAACAGGATCTGAATACGGACAGAAAAAAGTCAGCTTCAAGGTGATGTACTCGAACATAGATGGGATTTCAAGCAAAGGAAGTGAACTTAGGGAAAAAGCACAACAAGTAAACCCAGATGTAATTGGACTCACGGAAACAAAACTCTCTGAAATCATAACGAATGCAGCGTTCCCCAGGGCTCTGTAATAAGAAAAGAGAGGGAGGGAAAGAGAGAAAGAAAGAGCAGAGCTCAACATCCGCAAAGCACGACTAGGTGAATACATACACAGTAGGCAGTAGGGGAGGAGGTGGAGTGGCCCTACTCATGAGAAAGGAATGGAGTTTCAAGACGATGGTTATCCCGGGCTGCGAGGGGTTTAGAGACTACATAACAGGCACCATGACGATGGGAGGACCAAGAGTAATAGTAGGGGTGATATATAACCCTCCACCAAATGACAGACGACCCAGGCAATAAAATGACAGAAACAACATAGCAGTTATCAATATCATTGAGAGGGTAGCCTCTGCTGCCTGTAGAATTCGATCCCATCTGCTCATCATGGGAGACTTCAATCACCGAAGGATAGACTGGGAGATCAACGAACCGCATGGAGGAGACGAAACATGGAGAGCTAAACTATCCTGCTAACAAAAAACTATTTAAGCCAGCATGTCAGGGAACCCATAAGAATGAGGGGAAATGATGAACCAGCGAGACTCGACCTAGTCTTCACTCTGAATGACTCCGACATAAGGGAAATTGACTTCGAGGCCCCAGTAGGAATGAGCGATCACAATGTACTGACCTTTGAGTATCTGGTCGAAGGGTTAAAGTACTCTAGAAAGGGAACAGAAAGCAAAAGGCTAGTATTCCATAAAGGAAACTATAAGGAGATAAGAAAATTCCTAACGAATATAGCTTGGGAAACAGAGTTCAGGGGAAAGACTTCCAATGACATAATGGAATACATCACGTAGAAGTTTAAGGAGGCAGCTGAAAACTTTATCCCGGCCTTAAATGAAAAAAAATAAATGTAAATGAGAAACTAATGGTTTAATCAGAGATGTTAGCTAGTTAAGCAATTAAGTAAAAGAGCGTGGAGAAACTATAAAAATAACAGGACACTTGAGAGCAGAGAAAAATACAAGAGAGTCAGGAATGAATACGTCAAGGTGAGAAGAGAGGCAGAAGGACAACATAAAAACGACATAACAAACAAAGCTGGAGATGCAGGCAGGAGTGAAAGGGAAGGTGCTCATTGGATAAGGGAGTACCAAAGTAACAAAAGACAGCTAGTCACTGTGAGGGGTGAGGTCTCAGACTGGCGATACGTCACCAGTGGAGTCCCGCAGGGTTCAGTCCTTGGACTCATACTGTTTCTGATATATGTAAATGATCTACCAGAGGGTATAGAATCATTCTTCTTATTGTTTGCTGATGATGCAAAAATTATGAGGAGGATTAAGACGGAGGAAGATAGTATGAGGCTACAAGATGACCAAGACAGACTGAATGGTCCAACAAATGGCTACTAAAGTTCAACCCGAGTAAATGCAAGGTAGTGAAACTAGGCAGTGGAAACAGGAGGCCAGACACAGGATACAGAATGGGAGATTAAGTCCTTCATGAAACGGACAGAGAGAAAGATCTAGGAGTTGATATCACACCAAACCTGTCTCCTGAAGCCCACATCAAGAGAATAACGTCTGCTGCGTATACGAGGCTGGCTAACATCAGAACTACCTTCAGGAACCTGTGTAAAGAATCATTCAGAACCTGGTATACGACATATGTAAGATTTTTGTTATTATAGGAAGAGTCATGGTCAGTGTGGGGTCATCCGCTGGGGTCACGACGGCCCTCAGGTCGACCCCATAGTCTTTCCGTTCTTTCTTTTGTGTGTGTGGGGGGAGGGGAGGGAGGAAATTAGTTAGTTAGTAGTTAGCAACAGTTGATTGACAGTTAAGAGGCGAGCCAATAGAGTAGAGCTCAACACCTGAAAAGCACAACTAGGTGAATACACACACACACACACACACACACACACACACACGCACGCACGCACGCACGCACGCACGCACACACACACACACACACACGCACACACACCTGCTATTCATAGCTGTGGCAGTATACCAGGGTAAAATCTTGGCTGCTTGCCCAGACGCCCTTCACTATCCAGCATTATAGAGAGTTTCCAGCAGACGCTCGCTGTTTGCAGAAAGACAAATGCTGCTTCCAGCAGACGTATGTTGTTTCAAGCAGACATTTTCTATAAAATTTCTGCGCCACTTTCCAATCTCATCATTTCATGTACACCAACGCCTTTAAGGTTAGTTTCCATTCAATTATTTTTTTTTTATTTTTTTTTATAACCACCACCATCCTTTCCCTGTGTGCCACCACCATCGTCCTCACCATCTGTGCCACCACCACCACCACCACCATTCCCGTCTATACCTTCCAGCTATCAGAGCACAAATTAACTTGTCTCATAGATTGTCAATAGGTCGGTAGTTGGCCGAAAGGTTTTCTGTGAAGGTGACTCCTATTACGAGACCTCGACCCAGACGACCAAGTTATGAGAGGACCACTACCAAAGTGGCCATGTTATGAGAGGGGCCACTACCAAAGTGGCCATGTTATGAGAGGGGCCACTACCAAAGTGGCCATGTTATGAGAGGGGCCACTACCAAAGTGGCCATGTTATGAGAGGGGCCACTACCAAAGTGGCCATGTTATGAGAGGGGCCACTACCAAAGTGGCCATGTTATGAGAGGGGCCACTACCAAAGTGGCCATGTTATGAGAGGGGCCACTACCAAAGTGGCCATGTTATGAGAGGGGCCACTACCAAAGTGGCCATGTTATGAGAGGGGCCACTACCAAAGTGGCCATGTTATGAGAGGGGCCACTACCAAAGTGGCCATGTTATGAGAGGGGCCACTACCAAAGTGGCCATGTTATGAGAGGGGCCACTACCAAAGTGGCCATGTTATGAGAGGGGCCACTACCAAAGTGGCCATGTTATGAGAGGGGCCACTACCAAAGTGGCCATGTTATGAGAGGACCACTACCAAAGTGGCCATGTTATGAGAGGGGCCACTACCAAAGTGGCCATGTTATGAGAGGGGCCACTACCAAAGTGGCCATGTTATGAGAGGGGCACTACCAAAGTGGCCATGTTATGAGAGGACCACTACCAAAGTGGCCATGTTATGAGAGGGGCACTACCAAAGTGGCCATGTTATGAGAGGGGCCACTACCAAAGTGGCCATGTTATGAGAGGGGCCACTACCAAAGTGGCCACTAACCAACTATCCATATTTTCGGAGGCCCATTATGCAACTGGCCAAGTAATGAACAATTTGTAACTCAATGTTTCTATCCCTATGTATAGGAGAGAATGTATGTCTCCAAGTATGGAGGACAGACACTATGGGGCTAGCCTTTGCCAACTTTGCAGGGGAGAATAGTCTGAGGTACGGGACAGACATAGGCTCGTCGAGGTAGCCAGAATTTAAGAGGAAACAGCATACCAAGGATACATACTGACCCACACAACTGATTTTGGCATTGTCCGCCATTTACGCCTTGCTAAATATTTGAAAATAAAATAAAAAATCATTATTTTTGTATTACAGAAGTATAAATATTATCCACTGATCTCGGGAAAATTAACAGAAATGTTCCAATCATCATATCTTGTCTAAAAGTGCAGTCTCCGTGGTGTAGTGGTAAGACACTCGCCTGGCGTTCCGCGAGCGCTATGTCATAAGTTCGTATCCTGGCCGGGGAGGATTTACTGGGCGCAATTCCTTAACTGTAGCCTCTGTTTAACGCAACAGTAAAATGTGTACTTGGATGAAAAAACGATTCTTCGCGGCAGGGGCTCGTATTCCAGGGACCATAGGATTAAGGACTTGCCCGAAACGCTGTGCGTACTAGTGGCTGTACAAGAATGTAACAACTCTTGTATATATCTCAAAAAAAAAAATATATATAATGCAGACTGTATACTCTCACAGCTTCAAAGGCTTTTTCAAGCCCTCCTCTTTCACGAAACCAATGGGAAAACAATGATATATATTTGTTAATGGTTCACAACACTTAGCTCCCTCCTCTGGGAGACCCACCACACCCCAGGGTGGGGGAGATACTATTATGTTGTTTTATAAGAAAAGGAGGCAGAGAGGCAAAGACATAGTCAGCAAAAGAAAAAGACAATAAGAAATATATTTTTATACAAGAAGGTACATTGCCATTTGTGTTTTTACATTCTTATAAGGCCACTAACACACACCCACACAGCTGTTTGGGCGGATACGAAACAGAGAGATACACACAGACATACACAGACAAAAAAGAGAGAGAGAGAGAGAGAGAGAGAGAGAGAGAGAGAGAGAGAGAGAGAGAGAGAGAGATAGGCCTGCACAGATACCGGGTCGAGCACGGTCAAGATACCGACAGAAAACCACGTAGACAGACAGACAACAACACACAAACAGACACGATGATGGACTTAGAGAGAGAGGGAATGAGAAGGGGGGAGATCTAGGATGTTTAAAAAGTGGGAAGGAGAGAGGGGTAGTATAGACAGGTGGAGAAGGAGGGGGGAAGAGAGAAGCAGAGTGGGTCAGAGAGAGTAGAGAAGGAAGAAGAGGGGTGAGGGGTGGAGATCGTTGGAAAGTGCCGGAGATGGGAAGAGAGGAGCAACTGAGAAAGAGAGGAGGAGGGAGTTGGTATGGGCAAGGGGGGAGGGTTAGGGTTACGGAATGCTACCATATAGAGTGTAATTCGTTAAAACTTTGCTGACACTATAACAAGGCGGAGGGTTGTTAGTGTTATTTTGGCCTTCGAACAACACAACAGTTGGCGGGAGTCGAGCCCACCAATCAGAGCCGCCGGCTCCACTAGACCGAGGCGATGTTTAACTTGATCATCACCCCTACCCCGTCCTCCTAAGGTTTCCCCAACGTCAAGAAAACGGTCAATTTAAAGTGTCCTCTCCTAACCTACCAGAGGATCCACAACAGAAAACGGGACAGAACGTTTCCTTCGCCAGCCGCTTTTATTTTCTAGCACGACAATTTTTGACCTTATGTAACGCATACGAGCGAAAAGCGACGTTCTTTGTAGGGCAGGACAGGCCATCAAGGCACTGTCAGTCTCGGCTCGCAGTTCATAGAGCAAGATATTCCAGCAAGAGCTTCTCCTGGTCCTTAGTGTAGCCTCACGACACTTGCAAGAGACTTGCAGGAATCTTGCAAGAGTCGCGTCTCCCCAGCCATTGAGAATTTTCCACCCTGCATGAAGTCTCCTTCAATTCAAATCGCTGTACAATATATATATATGTCTGTGCTATAAAGACGTTTAGGAGTAAGAGTTTCGTGATAAGAGTGCAAGAGTAACAAGTTTCGTGACAAGAGTGTAAGAGTGCATGATAAGATTACCATTTGATCAACAGTGATACAGTGCTATAAGAAGTTTGAGTATTGTCTTCGTCGTGTAAGATAGACATACTGTATGGTAGACATTTATAGAGAGGTGATTAGAAGTTCAGGCGAAAAGAAGTTGATTCCCGACGAATGTTTATAATGTAAATTGTAAGACTGGTGACGGCAGTTACTATGCTAGAGTATCAAGGTGTGTGTGTGTGTGTGTGTGTGT